>NW_026970808.1:23926-92390 GCF_963678635.1 Symsagittifera roscoffensis | reverse complement strand
AAAGCACTTAGTAAACGCAAAAAAAAGAAAAACTGTACATCAAACCGGTCACAAATAAATTGGGAATTAAAATCAATTGAATTAAATTATAACAAAGTAATCCAGAATTCAAGCCTTATTTTCAAATGGGGTATCCGAAAAAATGAAAATAAGGCTCCACAAAAAGAAATAATATTTCGGCGTAAAAAAAATTGAAATAGAGCAACAAAATTTGAAATAGATTTTAAAAAAGCGGAATGTGATATTAAAAACTATAAAAAAAATATTTCAACAGCATTCTATTCATTAAAGCCCCGTGCCTCAATTTGAGGCTTACAATCAACGTTTTTTATCATCAGCGACAACAAATTTAGGAAAAAATAAAATAACTTCACTGATAACCTTGGACACTTAGATTATTAAACATCACAAAATAGTCGGCCATTTTTTGACATTCCAAGAAGAAGAAAATAAGTTGGTTTTATAAAAAAAAAAAACGATCTGCGAAAGAGAAAAAACACATAAAACGAAAAAAAAAACAACGTTTCCAAACAAAACAAGGCTTCTAATAAAAGAAACGATTTATATTATAATTTTCTATATTTACTTAAGTAAATCATCCTCTAATCGGAAAAGCAACTCTGAAAGTTTAATTAGAATTTTAGCGATTTTGCAAGTTATGATTAATCTTTTGGTTCGACACTGAACTTGAAAAACAAATCAGTTCTGTTTCACAAGGAAAATCAAACACCAATTACTACCAGCTTATAAGAAAATTGAAACTGAAAACAGCAAAAATTATATAAACAGAAGAAAAACTTTTTTCATTGAAAAACTTATTTAAAAAAAAACAAAAAGTTGCTCATTTGCTGGTTTGGAACAGTTTAAAATGGTAAGAAAACTAATATCAAGGATGTGCTTTTTAGAAAAAATATATACATTAACTAAAAAAAACTAACGGTCAAAATCAAGGAAAACCAACGGTGGCATTCTGAAGAAAGTTTTCTTGATATATTGTAGTTGTTTTGATGGGAAACATCCAAGACGACGTGATTTTGCCAGTTCAAAGTTGAAGCTTCGTTTTATTCATGTTTGTTTGTCTTTTAGCCACATAAAAAAATGTTTTCAACTGCAAAAAGGAGATCTCAACTTCAAGAAATAACAAAAAAGCAGATATTTAATCGCATTTTAACTAAATCGAAAAATATGATATTTAGCCCAAATTTGTTCCAACTTGAAAACAATGAATGTGGGCCACTGATTTTTTTGCTTATCTGGAATGGTAGCCTAATTTTTGAAACTGCATTGCCAAATTGATTTTATAGTTGTGCTCAATTTAATTGAATATACAGTTTCAACATTTTAATTTCCGGTCATTTTTCCTGTGACCCACATAACACTGGAATTTAAAATTAAAAACTCTGAAGCGCGAAGAAAAAGATTAAAATCTAGATTAATGACTTTTTTAACCAAAAAAACTATAAAGTGAATCATGATTTTTTTTGACGTCTAATGATGTTTTTGCTGTTATAAAACTTGAGAGAGCATCTTTGCGAAAGCTTAATCGTCTCAATTTAATTGAACCCAAATATCTTTTTAGTTCTGTACAAAACACTCGGCATCATTTTCACAATAGAGGAACAATTTCTTATTTCTCTCAAGTATTTTATACAGAAATTGCAAACCGATAAATTTCCAAATCTGACTAACCCTTTCCTTTTGTATTAGAAAAAAAAAACAGAAAAAGGAGGTAAGCAAACTTTTACCTGGTTTTTACTTGGAACCTGATCTAAACTATATTTTATGATTGGATAAATTAAATGTTTTACCAATGTAAAGTATTTAATATTAACCAATCATGATCCATCTAACTAACAACCCACTTATTTGTAAGTGCTGAAGTTACTTGTAATTTCAGCACCAGAGAGATTTGAATTTAACTTAGAAATTAGTTGGACTCTCCCGAGCACTTCAGCAGCCGCAATAAACCAGTATACCCTAGATCTATTGAGCCTAGCAGAGACTAGTTAAACAACCTGAGACTAGATAGTATAAGAGTAAGATTAGGATCGGTATTAGACTAAGAAGTTGCACGAATCTATCCGGCCGAAAATAAGATAGCGTGACGAGCAGACGGTGTACCCTATCCGAAATTACTCTATGAGTTATACACACCAGTCCTAACTCATCTGGTGCGACCATAAGTCTCGAACAAGACCTTACTAGATTAGAATTAACCAAAATTAGATTAGAAATTAGACAAAAACATTTAAAAAATGTTATACGACAATAATTTAATTGAAATGTCTCTCCGACTCAATAGATCAGAGCCAATATTCCGAACCATAATAGAACTACCCGGAATTGGAAGAAGACATCGAACCAAAGACGACATACGACAAAGTAGAAACTTGCCGTATAGTTATATGATAGTTCGGCAAAAGCCAGAACAAACTTTTATATTTCGAATACTACTTGCAATGAATTTAGATTTCCATTTGCAAACATAAAACCTTGAAGTTAATCTTCAAAATCATTTCAGGCGCTAAACAAAATTAATATTATACAATAACGATTGATAAAAAGATCTAAGATCGTTGTCCTAAAACTCTGCAGTATTATACAAAACATGTTTGAAAAATATTTATTGGAAAATAAAAATAAAAATTAGTAGCATGACAATAAATGGTTAGTAATCATAAATCATCTTGTTGTTCCAGCTTCATCACCTAAAACATAACAGCAATCATCAACTCACTAATATCATAAAACACTAAATCTTTCCTTTACACAAATTTAAAACTTTATTAAAACTTAAAATCACTTAATTTAAAATCAGATCATCAAGGCTTATCCTTGGATCTTAAATCATTTTCTACTTAATTAAAATCTCAAATTTGATCATCAAGGCTTATCCTTGGATCAAACAGAACAATTTTGTTCTCCCCCACCCACTTAATTAGTGTCTAACGACCTCAAACGTCGATTCACTACCCAACCCTTTCCAAAGACCCAAGACTAATAGAAATTTTTAAACAAAACTAATCATTCAAATTAGGATAAACAGTGAAGAACTTCGGTTATTCATCCTTCACTTGATCCCCCCTCTTACCAGACCCAGGATAAATCTTAGACTTAGTAAGTTTAAAATAGTATCTAACGAACTACTCGCGTTCTAATTATACCTGAACCTTGTGGATCGATTTACTATTCTCCAACCCTTGAACACAATCACTACCCCTAAGTAAGATTAAGTAAGTTAACACCTTAGCTTATACTAGTCACGAGAAAGTAAAAATCATTCTTCGGAATCGATATACTTTTCTCTCCAACCCTGAACAAATAGACCCAGGTTAAGCTAACCAAAAAATCGTAAGAACTAACAGTTTAAGAAAATAGAAATCATTTAACAACCTTTGCATCCGTCATTCTAAACCTTATGTCATTTAAAAACCTAGGAAATAAACAAACAATCATTTTACACAATTGTGAAATAGATAACAAAAAATACGACCTTGTAATCACATGGCATCACACGAAAGACGACGTTTCACAACATACCAAACACGATTTACAAAAAATTTTGGCATGGTTCATAATAGATTATTTCACACACAATATCGATTTAATTGCACAAGCAAGAAAAAATTTTAGACCCCAAAACTCGAACGATGATACCGCTATCACAGAACAATCAGATTATGTTTGGGACCCCGAATGGTCTCATCCCGCATTTATAAGCTTTCCACAATCAATCTCAAGTCAAGCAATAGGTACAATATCTTACATAAGAGATTATGTAAGAGTAATACCATTAACAATTGATGCAACACCATTAAACTATAATACATTTTTACCCGATACACAAAATAATAGTTTAAACTCGACAGTCATACACAACGAAAACCTCAATGGAACTAGGAATCTTACTCAACAAGATATCCAGACACCATCACACTTCATAAATGAAGAAATTGTACACACAACAACTACACAACAAAGTATTTCACCAATACGCCCAAATTTAACAACACCAAGAAATACAAATCCTTCACAAACACAGGTAACCTTACAATCAACCGTTAAACCTTCGGTTGCCCCTAAATATTCACATATGGATTACCAAACATACAGACCCATGACAATACCATTAAAAACACGCAAAACATTCACTAGAAATAACTTTGCAGACCATAATTATAATTATACACATCCATCAAAAACAAATTATCAACCACAAAGGAATTTTAATCAATATACAAAACCTCGAAACTGGGATAACCCAACGGCCCAATATAATTCCAAAAATTTTCAACCAAATCCTCCACAGGATCGCAGTGAAAATTACCCATTTTTTCAACAGAATAAAAATAAAAAACAAACATCTTATCAAATGGATTATTTATCCTCAGATGATGATTTCTTACAACCAGATATATTTGCACCAAATACTCAAGAATATCGTAGACAAGGAATACAGAGAACACGTACAAATCATAGAAATTTTTCTCCACAATCAATAGATGCACAACATCAACAACCAATTCAACAACAAAATCCAATTAATACACAATCTTTTCAACCAATTCAACAACAAAATCCAATGACTGCACACTCGTATCAACCATCACAAATGCAAAATGAAATACCACTCCCATATTATCTCCAACAACATGAAATAACAAGAAACCAACTTTCAAATTTTTCTCAAATGCCAAATGCAGCAGAATCACTACAAATGACAATGAATCCATACCTTATGGGTGGATCATCAATAACATCAAACAAACCTTTAATGGTTTTCACAGGAACAGACCCTGAATACTCTGTAGAAGATTATTTAAATGCAGTAACAGCAAATTTGATTTTAAATATAGGACCTGAACCAATTAATACGCCACTACATCAAAACTGGATACATCGACGCACAGCGTTGATACAAACAACCTTAGATGGCGCAGCCCAAAAATGGTTTTCAGTACTACCTCTAGAAATAAAATCAAACTGGAAAAGATTTACACAAGAATTTTCAAAAATGTTTGACTCTGAAAGAAACAAACAACAACAAAGAGTTTTATGTAATGAAATTCGCAGATTACCAAACGAAACCATCAAGCAAATAGCAGTACGAATCGAAACACTAGTTCGAAAAGCATATTCACTAAATACACATGACTATAAAAACACAAAGATGACAGAAATCTTAATGATGACCTTAACACCACAATTAAGGAAAATAGCAATAAAAAAGAGAGCATCCCATCCTTCTTCAATTCGAGAACCCGATTTAGATTTTCGAAAACTAGTAGACAAACTAGAACAAGCAGAAATCACGATGAAACTAGAAGAAACGGAAAATCTGAAATTACAATACGTTAACAGAATTGAAACGACTCCCACTAATATTAATAATATACAGGAATCAGAAACAGACCTCGTTGAAAAAATCACTGAAATACTCAATATTTACGAAAAGAACCCGAACTTTAAAGGCAAACCATCTTTCAAAAAATGGTGTAATTATTGCCGACGATACGGACATAGTATTTCCGAATGTAGACAAAAACAACAAGATAGTCAAAATAAACCTCAAAAATACAAAGAACCAAATAAATCATTCTATCAATACATGAAAAAAGATCAAAATTTACCGAACAAAACAGTTCACAGCAACAACAGTTCAGGAAAACCACTCCCGAACAATACAAATTATACAAGAAATCAATCCCCATATAACTCAAGTTATAGAGGAAGATCACCAGAACGAAGAAACACGAATAATTCATCACAAAATCACTACAATAGACCAAATAGTCGAAATAACTACTCCAGATCAAATTCAAATACACAACGATTTGTTTCTAGATCTAATTCCCAATCAAGAAATAACTACTATCCAAACAACCAATCACGAAATTCATCATACAATAGGAATAGAAACTACTCCTATAATCGAAATAGAAGTTATTCAAACAACCGAAACCAGAATTACCCGAACAATCGATCAAGGAATAACTCATATAATAGATCGAACTATAACAGACCAAACAATAATTACCAAAACAGATCGCGAAATAATTCACAAAATCGACACCCAAGTTATAATAATCGTTATAGAAATTATTCCCAATCACCACACCGGAATAATAATAACTATAATAACTCTAATAATCGTCACAGAAGTAGTACACCTAAACATCAAAGACAAATCAATCAAGTACAATCTAACCCAGAAACAACATCAGACCCCCCAGGTATTGATAACACAGTAACTGATACGTTACAACTCAATCAAATAAACTGTACATCATCAGATTCAGAAAGTGATACTGAAAACACTCTTTCTATCAATATGATAAAAGTCGAAAATGACTATGAATCTGTCATATATGAACAACCCTTTCCATCACACATATATGAAAATCAATCAGAATTTCTTCAAAATTATTACACTACACCCATAAATTCCACACCAACAACGCAAGAAACAAATGAGATTAACACTACAAAACAAACCAATAAAAATACCAAAACAAAATGCTTGAATACAAACCACATTTATCAAAATATACAAAAAGAACAACCCAAAGAAAAAATTTGGACAATACCATTTCTCTTAGAAAGCCCAAAAAATAAAGAATTTCAACCACCAGACCTTGAAATAGATTTTTTAATTGATTCAGGAGCAGAATCAAACATAATAAACATTCCCACATGGAATGAAATAAAAACTTTACATCCAAAGCTAACACCTCTTGAAACCTCCAGTAAACTAGCAACAGCACAAGGATCAACATTGATAAACTACGGAAAAATCCAATTATTTCTCCTCCCTACCAGAACAATGGAGCAAAGTAAAATTCTAAACAAGCCATTTAAACAAATATTCCATATCACTGATATTAAATATAATATCATTGGAATACCATTTATTTCGAAGTATATACCAACAATTAACATCCTAAACAGTAAAATATTAATCAAAGATAAATATACAAAAACAAAAGAAACATCCCTAACATTTTTTCAAAGATTAAACAAACAACCACCATTCTTTTCAAAATTTTATCCAATATATAACCAACAAAGAAAACACCTGAAACCACTATCAGGAAACATATATAATTTTTCAATCAAACAAGTTCACCAATATGATAAAGAACAAAACAAACAAAAATTTCATATGTCAGATTTTGAATTCAAACCTATTCATAAATTTTTCAAAATCACAATCTCTTCAATAAAATATTTGAAAAATTCGAATTCAGATATTATTTCTTTACATGTTTATAACAACACACCTTACCAAGTAACATTACCTTTAGGACTTTTAGGATATTGTGAAACTAACGCTACAATATCACCAATACACGAAAAAGCCTATCGCGTAAATAATATACTCCAATTACTAGATATTTGCCAATCTACAATTCTTAATGAAGAATTATCTATAAATAATATAATAAGTAACGAAAACAGAAATACGGATTATTTCACAAAAACTCCATATTTCAAACCTACATTCAACATCAGTAACTACACAGAGGACCAACAAAAATTTTTGACAATGTTTAATTTCCAACATTCACAAATAACACAAGACGAATTCGAAAAGTTAGCCAAACAGCTAATTAAATATTCATCAGTCTATGCAACATCAAAATTCGATGTTGGCAAAATCAGTTCATCACTACATCTCCCGTTAAAACCAGACGCAGTTTTCAAAAAACAGAGAGCAAGTAAAGTACCAATTCACTTACACGATAAAGTAAACAGATTACTCGATATTTTAGAACAGTACAATATTATATCACCAGTTAATAAAGAAGAACAACCAAAAGGCAACACATTCATCAACCCCGTTATCATTCTAGCTAAAGGAGAATCATTAAAAATCGTTCTCGATGCTAGATACCTCAATTCACTCATAGATGAATCAAAATGTAATTGGCCTATTGAACCAATACAAGTTATTCTAACAAAAATAAACGGCAAATACTTTACAACCGCCGATATGAATAGTGCATACAATCAAATGCCACTAGATGAACAATCACGACGTTTAACACAATTTGTTATCGGAAATCAACAATATGAATTCAACCGCTTATTCTATGGAATATCCATAGGACCAGCAGCATTTTCAGCTTTTATGAGCAAAATTTTTAGACCACTAATACTCAAGAAAAACGCAATCACCTATCTAGACGATGTTTTTATGCAATCACAAACAAAAGACGAAATGTTCAATGTTTTAGAACAATATCACCAAATACTTCAGAACGAAAATCTGAAGGCCGCCCCCGATAAATCACACTTCTTTTTGACAAGAGTTAAATTCTTAGGACATAACATAGAAAGAAAAACAATCACTCCACTGAAATCACGCATTGACGCTATTCAAAAACTTCAACCACCAACAAATAAAAAGAAAATCCAAGAATTCCTTGGAATGTTAAACTTTTTAAGTAAATATGTTTATAAAATGCAATTATATCTACGACCATTTTACAACATCCTTAGACAACAAAATAATTTTGAATGGAATACAGAACATCAAGCACGATTTGAAGAAATAAAGAAACTTTTAACTGAACAAATTTCAAACACAATTCCAGACTCAAATCAACCATTTTATGCAATGTGCGATGCTTCGAACTTTGGCATCGGTGCAGCACTATTACAATCACATAATGGTACAAATAAAATGAATCTGATATCAGCAAATTCCCGATTATTCACTCAAGCAGAGCTACGACTCTCAACTCTAATGAGAGAATGTACAGCCATAATATATACACTGACAGAATATGAATTTCTGATACTTGGATCAAAACATCCAACAGTTTTATTCACAGACCACAAACCAATCATTTTTCTTTTCACACAGAAATCTAACCCAAACCACCGAGTTTACAGATTTCAACTAATTCTAATGAAATTTCCAAACTTACATATAGTTTGGACTGCAGGAAAAAATCTTGCATTACCAGACACCTTAAGTCGAAATACACCACCTGAATTACTTACACGAAAAACAACAGTTGAAATACCCAAAAACATAAAATTCTACCTTGCAGAAAACGAAACATCACCTCGATTGGAATGCAAATATGCAGTTAAAACTGATATTGAACAATCACAAATAAATAATTTACAACATTTCCCACTTTATCTAGATTGTCAAAATAATCATTATGAAGTTGACTTACTTGGAACATCAACTTTCAAACCAATCCCATATTCTCAATGGATAAAAAGTAACACCCAACAAAAACGACCAAAACAACACCTATCTAAAAAAGACCATTTTCCACTAATTGAAAAAGAAGATTTAACTGATAAAATAAATTTATCAGGACCACAAACAAATGATTCAAAATACACAATAAATCAAGTTTTTGACCTTCACGACCCACTTGATACAATACCCTTATCTAAATTCGAAATTGAAAACATTTTTCTCCCCCCAACAGATACGATTACAATTTCAACACTGAAACAATATCAAAATCTTGACCCGATAATTAGACAACTGAAATCATGGCACAAATATAAAACTAAACCTATCAAAGCAGATTCAACCATTCTAGGAAACAAAACACTCCTCCGATACTTTCGCAAATTTAACAACACAAAAATTAACGAAAATACAGACCTTTTAGAGTATAACCTGAATGAATCTACAGTTCCATGTCTCCCTATAAGTATGATTCTTATAGCTTTTAATATTTCACATACACAAAATATTAAAGGACACTCTGGATCAGAAAAAACATATTCAAATTTTATACAAAATTTTTACTTCCCAAATGCACCAATTTGGATAAAAGTACTATGCAATGATTGTATAGTATGTCAACTGAATAAACCTTACCCAAATCAAAAACAAATAGCACAAAAACAAGATTTTAAAGGACAAAGTTTATACTTTAATCACCGTATCTCATTTGATACTAAAGGACCAATTTCACCCTCATCAGAAGGAAACTCCTACATTATGGTAATTGTTGACGCATTTACACATTATGTAGCACTTAACCCAGTACCACATTGTAACGCTTATTACGCTTACACAACACTCTATGAACACTGGATAGCAAAATTCGGACTACCAGAAATTTTAGTTACAGACAATGGTACAGAATTCATAAATAATGAAATAATAACACTATGTCATTTATACAACATTAAACACAAACCACGTACATCTCATGCACCTTGGACAAACGGCTTAGTCGAAGGTATGAACCGTTCACTACAAGAATATCTTAGATGTATCATCAACGGAAATGATACAAAATATACCGAATGGTCAGCAGATGTAAAATTATTTCCCTTAGCATATAATTCACAAATAACGACAACTTTAGGAATGTCACCATACGAAATGGTTTTTAACCAAAAGCCACGCAAACCAATAATGTTTACAGCAAATTCCCATAAAAACGCACAAGGTTATTGTCAACCAAATAAAGACTCAATTTGTTATAACCTCCCATTACATACGCACGATGAAGATCATTTTCATCACCCACAAATTCTTAAATTAGCCTCCGGTACACACACCGAATGGATTTTAAATAGAGATAAGAAACACAATGAAATTTACCAAAAAATAACGAAAAAGTTATTACAAAGACAAAACATAAATGAACAAATCAATTCACGCTTTACACCAGCTTCCGATTTAAAAATTGGAACATTTGTTTTAATACCTAATTTTAATACTCAAAAAGGAATTTCTAAAAAATTACAACCCCTCCGAAAAGGACCCTACCAAATAATTGCAAAACCCACTGATGTCACATATAAAATTACCGACTCAAACAAAAAAGAAATCGTTCAACATCGAAACAACCTATTACCTTATTACCCAAAAGAATACGCACTCCGCGAATTAACTCAATTATATTCTTTCACAGGATTAAAAATCATTCAAAATGAACCACATCTGAAAAACACAGAACAAAATGATAACCCCACCGAAAATCAAAACACAAAACCAACCGCAACCAAAATCAATACACAAGACCATAAAGAATCTCCAAAACAAAGAAAAAATAGAAAAATGACCGAACAAATAATACCCCAAGAAGAAATAGACAAATCAGAACATAGAAAAACAACAAGACTCCGAAATCAACCACGTAAAAATTACAAAATGTTCATCCCCCAATCTAAAATATTAAAGAAAGTAGAATTTAAAAAGTAATTTTAAGATTTTATACTTTACAATCTTGAAACCTCCGTAACATTTTTCATTTCATTTTTTCAAAATAACATGCTCACAAGTACGCAATAATTCTAGTTCAAAATAGACCAATAGGATTCATCCAATCCGCCACTTTCTCTAACTCAAACTAAGATCAATTAGACGAATAATCTAGAACTCCAGGCACATCTCTAACTATAACTTTACAACCTCCAGGTCAAAAATAAGCAAACCACTCCAACTTGACAGTTAAAATAAATATCACCATAATACCGTACCCCTCCCTTATCTAATAACCCAAAGATCAACAATATTTCCCCAACTCAGACCACGAATACCCCCAAAACAAATTTGATAACTTAGCCTAAAGTAACAAAATGAAGATTTTAATTAGCCTAAAGTATAAAAATCTCACCATACCCCGGATCATTTGACAAACAAAAATAAAGAAAAAGACGACCTCCCAGTCACCATGAAAATTGCCCCCAACAATTTTTTACAAAACTCAACCCACTTGTCAAAAAACTAATAAATAATTCGACCACACTAGAAAATCGCCTCAAACAGCAAAAAATATTCGACCAAGAGATCATTTCTTAAATGCTTTTCTCTCAAACAGTTGCTCAAATACTTATAAATTTTAAACATTTTTTTTCAATACTTGAAGCCTTTATAATATTTCTTTTTGATATACTTGAATCTTTTCTAATAATCTTAATCATTTTTTGTAACATTTTTTTAATTTTCTACACTATACTCGAACTATTCCTCCAACTTTCCAAAACCCTTGAATATATCCACAGGTACGATTTTCACAACTTGTCTAAATGATACGAACAATTTTCAGTAGAACTGATATTTTTTTATTGTTTGTAATTTTCATAACATTTTTATCATCCCTCATTTTGACCATATGTAAATGTATAAAGAAAGCAATCATCACATTTGCCCTAGCAACAATTTTTCTAATTATTTTTTTGGAAGAATATTATAATAAACATAAACCTTCCCACTAAAGTAACAATTCAAAAATCCATCAAAAATTGCTACCCAACAGTCACAGAATCAGTCTTCACCGACATCATCCCAAGATAATCCAACACCACCTTCAACTACTCAAAATCCTCAAACATCTACACGAATTTCTTTTCAAGACAATCCATACACTTTTGAAGAACGGCACGCTCGTTTATCTGAACCACTAGAACCAGTTCAACGACAAGCATCTCTAAGTGAACCAACATATAATCTTTACCCAACACTACCACAAGAACTAAGCAGAATAAGACACCTTAGTCAAAACCAAAACACAACAGAAATAAATAGACAAATTATACATCCTCGACGAAATAGAAATTTTCAAACTCCCCGAGTTCATTTTGACATACCTCAATCCCCATCACAAACCACTCCAGAAAACACCACTGGTATCACACCAGAAACTCCTACACTTTTTTCACAACGTAGCACCTCAAGCTTACCATCAGATTACTTAGGTTCAACACCAACATCTGAACAAATACGTGAAAATCCTTTTAACCCCACAAACCAAACATCACGACTGCCATATTGGACTACACATTCATTTACACAAGGTGAACCAAATTTAGTCAATGACCCCATAGATATTTCTACGGATACAACAACATCCTCATCACTACCAGAAACATTATCACTACCATCAACACCATCAATAAACCAATTTTCACCACTACCCTTTAACTTAAATTTTCCAAATAATCTCGACGCCAGATATCGAGAACAATCATCAATAAATATCCCTTTAAGATTAGATTGGAATACATTCACAGCACCTCCACCATTATTTGGACAACATCAAGAAAGTAACCGCCTTCATAACTGGGCACTTAATAGATTACAATATCGCCAAGATATTCACAACGATATCCGTGATCACAATATTCAAATACTCCAACAAAACAGTTTACAATTAAAGTTTGAAATCACAGTTAAGTTAAATAACATTACCCAACATCCCTACCCATTAAATCCACCTAACATAACAGCTCAATCACTACCACCACCGTTTATAACTACTGAAGTAATATATAAATACGACAGATATACCAAAAACACAATTGGTTACGTTACATTTTACAATCCATACTCAGGATTATCATACACATGTATATTCTAAAATTATTAATTTTTCTCCAACTCCTTTTTCTAGTAACCTCAAATCAAAACATAAACCCTTCCCCTCGTACAGGACCACAAGATTTATTAGTAACACATTACGATTGCGAAGAAAATGAACAAAAAACACTACACAAATATGCAATAAATCAAGTATCACAATGTGAAACAGAACCACAAGCTATAGAAACCACAGATATAATAGCAACACTCTATTCAAAAGCCCGAGCAACAACAGTTACAGGTTATAAATTCACAGCGACATTTTCCGAAAAGAAAGTACATTGTTCACAAGTCTCGAACGGAAACAAAAACCGACTTGACCATGAATCATTCTATCAAAGTAATATAGAACGCCTTTTACATCTCAATCCCGACGATTGTAAAAATGAATTACTTAGACTAAACATCACACAAAATAAAAACTCCCAAAGAAAATTAGTTAATTTTCAAGTTTTTTCAGACTCTGTACACCAATCACAACTTGAAAGACACCAAGGACATATAAAACTAGACAAAAAATACCCGTATAACGGCGCACACGGACGACTAACCTATGACCTACATGATAAACATTGGATACCACACATTGGTATAAATAACCCATCAAACTGCAAAGCAGACACGAAAAATAAAGGATACCAAGAAATAATGTTTTTCGATTGGAAAATACAACTCGAAAAAATACAACTCACACGAGATTTATCCGATAATACAATGATCTATCAAGGAATCCGACTACCTTGTAAAAATGATCAAGGATATTGCGACCCTACAACAAGAACACAAGCAACAATTGTTTGGTTCCCCGAAGATACATGTACAACATTTCAAGTAGCAAAAATACACGCTCGTATGATAAAATTTCACGAAAAATATTTCATACAATCAATTCTTTATGAACAAGTCCATCCATCACGCAAACTAAGTTCCGATTTTAGAAACATAGACAATATAGAAAATAAATTGACACGTTTTCAAATATATCAAGAAACAGAACTTGCATGTAAATACAGGAATCCACTTCACAGAACACAATACTCTGAAATATTAGTTGAATACGAAAAAGGATTCGACATGACCACTGGAAAAGTAAAAATCGACCCATATGCCACAGGTCATCCTCTAAACGAAGGAACATCCTATATACCAGTTAATTTTGAAAAAAGCAACGGACAACCTGGTGGACATCTAAAACCTTATGACACCAGAAGCACACGCTTACAAGAATTGTCACTAATGAATACTACATATTTCGGTAATATCCATTATGATATTCATTTGGATATGAAACTAGACTATACAATTAGCCGCATTTTTCAAGAAATGTCACTCTCCGAATTAGAAACACTACACCAACTATGTGAATTAGAACGAACACAAATATTACAATCACTTGCACTAGCAGTATTAAAAATACCCTACGCAGGATACTTATTATCTGGAAATAGATCAAATTTTTTAGACTACGAAGGAAACATTTTATGGTTTTATACTTGTACTAAAAAAGTATCACCACTATACGTTTTTGAAGATAAACGATGTTATAAAAGAATCCCTATCTTTTATAAAAATAAAGTACATTTCGTGGATACACTTTCACGAAGAACCTATTTCTGGGATACCGCAGTCCCATGTGGATCAGAAAATAGCCACAATGTAGTACAACTAAACCCTGATGAAAATAAATATTACCTTCTCACTCCATATCCCACATTAATGCAATCACTCAAAAAATTTTCACCAGAAAGCATTCGCGCTATCGCTCGAAACCCAAATATAGACTTACAATCAATAGGAATATACTCAAAATCAGATATTCAACATCACATTAGAACACAACAATTCCAGGAATTATTAACACAAATGGACACAATACAAAGACAATCAATTGACCAAAACTTACGCAAACTTGCAGAAACCGCAGGTTTTGCCGATATCTACACACAAGACTATAGCGGATATTTTAAAGACATTAAAGATTATATATATCTAAACGGTGAAAAATACCGTCCCCAAGATATATCACCAATCAACATTTTTAGCTTTGTTACACTCAAAAATGAGATCCTCGATTTTCTAGGATGGCCCTACTACATCTTAGAAAAATTGACTATTTTATACGCAATGTTTAACTTTATTGGATTTCTTTTCTCACTCTTAAAAGGAATCTACAATACATGTGCTATACACACACAAGTAAACAGACAAGCAAGCGTAGCACGCATACTCTTTGCAGGATTTTTTGGAATTTTTTCCACATCTATAAACAAAATTCTTTTAGACGCACAAATAAAAGAATATAACACAAAAATAACAACACGACAAAATACATACGACGAAGAACATAACAATGTCGACACACAGCCAACGGCACCACAACTACCACCCCTACCAAATAACCATCCACTATCCCTAGTCCCACGAAATTTTCGAAATTTAGCAATTACACATAATCCAAATTTTCGACTCAATACATCGCAAAGTCCCGTCCAACATATAATAACACATCAATCACAAGATGATAATACTTATGAACAAATTATTGAACAGCCCCATACCACCGCTTTTCAATCTCAAAATAATAATTTTTTTAGCCCACGATGAGCCGCCAACTTGGATCACTACACCGATCAAATTCCCATCCAACCAATCTTACCTCTCCAATCCCAATCATACCACTTTTTGCTTTTCCGCCACCCGATTTTCCATCTAGCAATGTAACATCAGGCATGAATTCCGACACTAACTCACATATTTCAGTTTTATACTCCATCTCACAGCTAAATAACCCGAATATTGAAACCCCCGATGAATTCGCCGACTCAGAACCATCTCCATCCAATAATTTTCATAACCCTTCTAATTTTTCTCAACCCCCTTTTCAACCCATATTATCCAATAACCCTGACCCAATCACTCCGACACCCTCTTATGCTTCCCAAGTTACCCCAACCTACTCCTCATACCATTCTGACCAATCATCTCATTCTCCAGACACCCCCCGAATCTCCCCAGAACTAGATAATTTTATTACCCTCCAACAACAACCCTACCACCTTAACACCCCGACCATAAACCAAATCTCCTCCACTACAAATTCATCCAATCCCCCTACACCCTCTTCAAATTATACTGAATCATTAACACCATCATCCACATCCACTATATCTTCACTAAACACTAATAGAGCTTACCGCACTTTTAAAAGAAAATTCCCCAACCATCCTTTCCCAGCAAAACCAGGAACAGCCCGTGAATACATCAACCACCCCCAGCATACTAACACTAAAGAATTTTTAGCTATCACTTTACCCTCATTTCCACAATACACCTTAAACACCCCTCACGACGCTAACGAAACACGCAACTTTGTAGATGAATACGTTTTAATGCCCACTCTCTCTTGGACCTCATATTATCATTTTACTAACCCTCTTTGCTTACCTTTATCTAACACTCACATCGATATAGAGCGAAATAAGGACATGCTATATCAACTCACTACACCACTAACCGCTAGACAGTTTACTTACGTTGGATATAAAAAATCACTAAAAATACACACTGCACCTAGAGCTAATGAATATACACTAGAATACTACGATCACAACATCATTAGAGCTAACCAAGATCAATTCTTAGATGAAGATCGCTTCGCTAATCCACAAATCACCGAGAAATTTTTCATCAAGACACCATATGTATTTACACTAAACATCTTCGACCGAAAGTTTGATCACATTATTTCAGAAGCACTAACAAACACACAGGCATACGAAAGTTTTAAAGAACGCTTCCAAATCTTTTCACTAACCTTTCATTTCCTTGCACCACACGAAAGAGATTTACACTGCTCACACGATATTATGTTGCGCACTAAACAAACACATACATACAGTTACTATCGTTTCATCCAAAATCACTTTGACCTCCACACACCCTCTAGACAACCACACCATCGTTTCCAATTCATCAATTCAAAATACACTTCACCGTATTTCCTAAATTTCACATATTGTATTAAAGACACTAACCTCCATGGTATTCTTCGTAATTATGACCCCATAACCCAAATGTACATTTTCTGCCCCATCACCAAGACCTTCAACGCCGAAGAATCCCGACCCTTCCTTATCCCGCACGAGTTCCTACAACCTATAGAAATCCCAATTTTAGAATTCATCCACAACACTAAATTTAACCACAAATTATATAACTTAATCCAAAACACACCTTATGAGTTTGCAGTAGGCACTGAAGAACTAACCACTATTAAGGCACTTCAATTGCTTTGGCCACTGCTTCAAACTAAAAATATCATCCGCATCTTAGCTAAACTACTAACAACTTCAGAACTAATTCACGACATCTTCCCCCACGGTTTTTTCCCCGACGACTAACAGGTAAGTATGAATTAAGTAAATATTACTAACTAATTAAAATATTGAAAAAACTCACCATTCTTTATTCATGTTTTCTTTAGATTTTTAGCCTTCATCCTCGATCATCTGAAAAATTCACAAAAGAAAAATAAAAAATAGCAAACTTCTTCAAAACTGTTTAAGACCCTATTAAACTTTTGCACCAACAATTAAATAAATATAATACCAATGCAGTAAATTAATTTATAAAATTTTCCCCCAAAGCAGTAAATCTAATTATGATGAAAATTTGTATCTTAAAATTCCCCCATAACTAGCAGTAAATTTCCAAATTCTATGCAGTAAATTAATAAAATGCAATTGCAGTACTAACCTTTTGATATTTTCATTCATTCGCACAGAAATTCTATCCACACTCGCACAGCTCGCCCACGAAGAATTGTTTAAAATAATGAATTTCAGTTTCAAGTTTTCACACTCAACAACTCTAACATACAATAACATGTTTCAAACTTTCCTTTAACCCGGTTGGAAAGGAATCATATACTAAACAAAACTAACCAACGCAGCTTACTAAATACCACAAATCATAGAATAACAGCATGACTAAGAAAAGGAAACCAACGGTACCCAAACCGGATTAACCCAGTTTAAAACTGGATAATTTATTCTTTTGAAGACTATTACAAAGTCTTAGAAAGAAATAATAAAACACAAAAAAGTCGAAAGACAAACCCATACCACAAACAATTTGATTTTTGAAAAAAGGACACAACCAACGAAACATAAGAAAAACCACAACAAACCCAACATAAAACGTTGTCACATAACAGGACCCCTCACAAAAACCGCATGAAATCATACTCCCACTCCTGGCCTAACCCACCAGGAAGGACGTCCTGAGCATGCTCTATAGCCGGCCTAACCCACCGCGCTACATCCACGCTTTGTGACCACACCTTTATTTTTAATAAGAGCTACTCAAGGGTGAGTAACTCTTCAAAATAACCGAACTAAAACAAAAAGCTTTTGTGAAAACAACTAACTAAAATCATTATTAAAAAATATTAAACTAATAAAAGTTTTATAAAATGTAAAATCACATGATGCAATATATAGATCAGAATACAACACCAAGGACGAACATCAAAAGACAAGACGACCTCACTACACTCGAGAGAGAATGACCAACTACAATCGATATGCCGCTCACAATCACAACTCAAAGGATTTAGAGTACGACTTGACTTCGCAGAAAAGGACTTCATTGAACTAGACCAATGACCACCTCGATGTTCAAGTATACGTACAGATCCGAGTAACCAGGCATCCCCTCCACGCACAATCTCCACGCCATTCCCAAGCTAGATCAGACACAAAGGAAGTTCTCCCCGAAGAACAGAAAAACCTGACATAGCCAACCATTCTGAAATCAGAATTGATTTTGTTGCAGAGACTCAGTCGTTGTCACAAGAAGAAGCGGAAGAAAATTATGATGTTCGCCAAATACCAACGTCCATCATCCACCCTTGAATTACAGAGGAACTGTTCTAAAAAACTCTGTAAAACCCGGATGGGTGGAACCTGATCTAAACTATATTTTATGATTGGATAAATTAAATGTTTTACCAATGTAAAGTATTTAATATTAACCAATCATGATCCATCTAACTAACAACCCACTTATTTGTAAGTGCTGAAGTTACTTGTAATTTCAGCACCAGAGAGATTTGAATTTAACTTAGAAATTAGTTGGACTCTCCCGAGCACTTCAGCAGCCGCAATAAACCAGTATACCCTAGATCTATTGAGCCTAGCAGAGACTAGTTAAACAACCTGAGACTAGATAGTATAAGAGTAAGATTAGGATCGGTATTAGACTAAGAAGTTGCACGAATCTATCCGGCCGAAAATAAGATAGCGTGACGAGCAGACGGTGTACCCTATCCGAAATTACTCTATGAGTTATACACACCAGTCCTAACTCATACTGAATCCAGTTAGAAAACTGAACATCAAAAAACCATTGGAGCAGCCGGGCTTTTTTCTGGCTGATAAAAAAAATTGTCAATAAATATAAGGGTCTTTTTGTCAAAGAATTGTTTTTTTTTCTAATTGTCAATTTTTGTTTGGTAGTTATAGCATTCCTGCCTAAAAAAATAACAATTTTTGACTGCAAAAATTTAAACCTATCGAAATTATGAATACCGACGCTAAAACTTTTCTTTCTTAGTGAGAAGAACACAAAATTCGCGAGAAGAACACAAAATTCTGAGCGATTTTGTCAAGGGAAACCATTATTTTTCTCTAACTGACAACCAGATTCACGGTTTCCAAAAAATTGAAAAATTTCTTAGACCATGAAAGTTGAGTCGAAAAAGAGACTGTTTACTCTAACATGAATTTTTAAAAGCTTTTGCAAAATTGATGGATCACTTCTTCTAAATCTTTATAAAATTTTGATCTTCAACAATGTGCATTTGAAGCTATTAACATTTTATACTTTGAAACAAAACAAGAATTGAATTTTTTTCGGTTGCTGACATCAATTTCTCGAAATCAGAAAGATTTTAGGCATAATTATCTATAGAAACGCTATTAAAACAGATAAACCAGAGTACTACGATAAAAGGTTCAAAGTTGTGTTGAATGTTTAGTTGTGTATAATTAATTTTTTTAATGCCGACGATATTACATCCTTTAATTACACTAAAATGCCAAAAACATTTTCGGCTTCGTCCAATTTTGCTGCGATTAAAACAGCTACAAAAAATAAATTTGGGTCAAAAATGAAACTCTGTTTTATGTAAATTGTGCTAATTGGTGAAACAATTTTGGTTCACATTGACAAATCAACTTTTTGAGGACAAAACACGCCGAGTCCATTTGATGCTAGCAATCAGAAATGTTAGCCACTACTGAACTTTATCTCGGAGAAATCTTAAATATCCCTGAATAGATTTTTCAAAAAACTATAGCAGTTGGAGCAGTTATACCTAGAGCAAAATTTTCGACATAGAGTATGTGTGAAAAACGTACAAAGATGCGTTGCAATTTTGATTTGTTCCTGTAAAAGAAACAAGAGTTCTCGTAATAGGGCGACGCCCTGAATGTTTCGACAGCTTTTCAAAGTCTATGGAGCAATAAGAGCATGAAAAATTAAATGTAATGAAAATAAAAATTTTTTTTCATTTGAGATTTAAAAAAAAAATCATCCCCCTACACGACATATACAATGCAAAGTACATGGACGAGTGATAACTAGAAAATATTAAGTGTATTAAAATGAAATTTCAAAAAAAAATCTCTAAATTTGAGATTTTTTTGTGAAAATCATCCCCCACACGCCATATAAAATACAATTATAGATTTCTTTCCTTGTACCAAATCAATTATTGCAAATAAGCTTTCATCAACCAATTTGGAACGATTTCTATGACGGACTAAATCTCCGCTTACTCGAATTATATCGCGCGTTAATTGTCCCAAATTGGCCAAAATGGAAATCTTTAAGCCCCCATAACTTTACGAAAAATGATCACATGTGAAAATTTTTTTTTCAAATTTAAGCTCAAAACAACAAATATTTTTTGAATGATATCCAAAAATTCCGCCAACGCAGATGAGACACTCAGCACATCTGGAGAACATGGTCACAAAAACATTCCATTTGAGGAAGAAGTAAAATGTTCAAGAATTTTGACACGTGCGCGAAAGTAAAAATTTAAAATTAGGAAATTTCTAATTTTAGTTTCTTTTAAAACTTTAACTTGGCATGACTGCAAGACATGCGTTTCTGTGGGGCGAGGGTCAAATTTTTTTCTTGGCTTGTAGAAAATTGTTAAAACTCAGGGTTAAACGTGCTATGCAACAGAAATGAAAAAACAACAATGGAGCCTCCGAGGATCATTTACGTAGAAAACGCTGGGAATATTAGCCACGGATATTACTCGATTTTTACCTAAGTACGAGTCACTCGCCAGAACTGTTCAGCGACAACGAGCAGCCCCCTACTCAATAAAAGACAAATTCAGCCCCCACTCAATCCAAGATATTGCCGTGCCTTGAGAATTGAGCAAGACCCTGAAGGAGGATATTTCCTCCTTTTTCATTCAAGGTCCGATGACATAGACCAAGTGTTAATATTTGCCACCAACGAAAACTTAGAATCTTTGGAAAATAACTTAATCTGGCATGCAGATGGGACATTCATCGCGTGTCCCTGTTATTTATCGAAACTTACAATTGCTGCTGTTGTTCACGATCAAACTGTTTTCTTAATTTTCTTTTTTCTTCAAAGTAAAAGTGAAGAGTAAAATATTCGGGCCTTTAAACAATTGAAAGAAATGAACGCAGGCCTTGAGCCCTCACAGATTGCAGTAGATTTTGAGAAGGTTTCAATTAACACTTTTCAAAAGGTAATCACTGCATTGACTATGAAAAGATGTTGTTTCATATATTTGCATACGGTTAGATTTTTAGACTTTTCACCATAACTTTTTTTACTTTTGATTGTTTTGTAGACATCTGCTTCTTGATAAACAATATAAAAGGCACTAAATTCAGCGGTATGAAAACTTTAGGTCCTGTTGTTAGAAAACGCAGCTCTAGCTTGTTATTACAATTGTTAAAAATAAATTTTCCTATGTTCTTTGAAGTTATTTGCTGAAAATTTCAAAAGAGAACCAAACTATATGTCAATAAACGCAGTGAACACGTTCACTCGTGCGTTGTGACTGTTTTGTTCAGAACAAAACCTAAAAAGTTATTCAGGTTCTAATACGAGCGGTTTGATTTGTGTTTTTTTCATATTATTACTTTTTTGTTGAATGGAGAGCAGAGCATCTTTTTTAGTTATCATGAAAATGACAAGGAACTGGAAATAGCGTAAAAACAACCTCAATGACTTTTGTTTTTGTTTTATGTTTTCAAGCTGGGTAGTGTCATCTTAAGAGATTTAATTAGAAAATATTTTCGAATACTTTTTGAGTTTAAAAATTTTTTCAGAAAAAGAAAGCAGTTTAAACTTAGATTTTGGAGCATACGAATCTTAAATAGGTTTTTTTTATCGTAAACTGTAAAACCAAATATTTGCTTGTTTCATTTTCTAGGAGCTTCTGAGCTATAGTTTTTTCTTTAACAAAAATGGTGAAAAGTTTCAATCCGCAGTTCCAGTTTCCTAGATTGTTTTTTTTAGCTTAATAAGACATTTTTTCCTTCCTCTTTGTTATAGTGCTTATGCTCATTTTGACTTCTAAAACTTGTGTTATAAATGATTTCTTTATGAAATTTTCAAGCTTCCCAATGGAACTTAATTTGACCTATGCTCCGGTTTTCTCGGCTTGGCTTCAGTTTGTCAAGGAATTCTTAACACTTAAAGTTTTCCGAAAATCAAAGACGTCCAAAAAATTTAACCTTTGTTTTCCATTGGCTAAATTCATTCAAGCTAACTCCTAAAAATTTAGCCACAACTCGTCGCCTTGTGGGTGTATAAAATCAAATTTTTGAGTTTTGAGTTTTGAAAGTTATATAAAATCATTTCAAAACTATTCAGAACATAAAAAAATCGATCTAAGCTGAAACTTGGTTTTACTGTTTCGACAAAGAACAAAAACCGAAATTTCCAGCAGTCCACCTAATATGTTTCAGTTTGTGCAAGTTTTACTTTATACGTATCTACTTTCTGCATATAATTTTTATTGAAACTTGATAAAATTGTTTCAGTAGAGACTAAAATTATCAATACAAAAAAACTCAGATTAGCCGAATTGTTGCGATGAATCACTAAATTTTTATTTATGACTGAAAATAGTTTTCATTGGAAATCAATCAAGTCGCTTTTTTCGCAGCTCAGGTAAAGCCTTTCCTTAATGGTGAAAAAAGGATGGAGAACAAGTTATTCCTTCCACAAATCTACTTGAGGAAACATTGCAACTGGAAAATATTGAAACAGGTCAAATAAATAAAGTATTTTGGCGTCTTTCTTACAATAATTAAGGTTGATTTTACTTACTGTTTGTCTTCAGACATTTTGCAATTTAATTCAAACCTCAGCTTGTAAAATTGCCAGGAAACAACTAACACTTTATGTTCGCAATTTCACAATTCTCAGAATTATCAGTTGATACGAGCAGAAATCTCGAGATTGTGAGAAGGACTGTGTAAAAAAATGTATAGATAAACAAGACTGCTCGTATCAAGGCGAAACCCTAAAACGACTGCCTTTTAAAATCTAATGAACAGTAAAACATTAAAAAGTTAAATCTAGTCAGGGAAACGAAAACGTTTTCTTTCAAATTTGAGAGTTCTGTGAAAACTATCTCCCCAAACGTCATAAAATACACAAATACTAAAATTTTCGCATGTTTCGCTCATACTTAAAAAATCAGTTATGGCAGTTAACCTTCCTTTAACCAATTTGGAACAATTTCTAAGACGGATCAAAACGCATCAATTTTGCGAAACAAATCGCGGGTTAATTGTTCTAAATTGGCAAATCAGAGGTGAAATATCTTTTCAATTTGAAGCTCAAAGCAACAATATTTTTTGCATGAAATTTTCAAAACCACCCCGAGTACAAATATTCCGTTACTTTCGTTTCGAAAGTGGGAAAAACAAGACTGCTCGTATCCGGGCGAAGCCGTGAATGATCCGACTGCCTTTTAAGGTCTATGGAGCAATAAAAACATACGAAAATTAAAAATAACTTTTCTTAATTGAGATTTTTCTTGAAAATCATCCCCCCCCGCGCCATATAAAGTACAAAATGATAGTTTCGCTCCTTGTAACAAATTAATTATGACAAAAATGCTTCCTTCAGCCAATTTGGAACAATTCTTAAGGTGAATGAAGTCGTCGCCTAAGCGTTAATAGTTCGAAATATATAACGCGTAAATGTCCCAAACTGGCCAAAATGGCAATCTTTAAACCTCCATAACTTTAGGGAAAATGATCACAAGTTAAATATCGTTTCAAATTTAAATGAATATCTTTTTGAAAGTTATAGTTTTTTATGCTATTATTTTTTATGCTAAAACTACGGTATCCGAGTGAGAGTGAAATTACAAGAGGTTTGGGAGACCTGTAAGACGCTTCTTCATTGGGTTTCGTTTTTAAAAAACAAGCTTTACCTAAACTTTACTTGATCGCTAGATCTCACGAAAGCCTAGAGGCGGACTGATATGGGATCAACGGTAGTAGTGAATATTGAATCGATCCGCAAGATTCAGGTATATTTAGAGCAGATACTATTTTATTCTGGGCTAATAAAGAGGTGAAGGTAAAGTAAAAAAAGTGTAGGAAAAATTGATGGACAATGCTAAATGTAGTTATGAATCCCGAGTCGAGGTGCTCACTTTGTTTTTCGACTTTCAAAGTCGAGCACATGTCAGGGCTCGACCGAAAAAAAAAATAGCCGATGCAGCGTTTCAGATCGAGCTCAAATTCGAAACATAACTCGAGCACGGTCCAGCACAGTCGAGCACGGCTGAGCACAATCGAGCACGGTCTAAACATAACTCAAGCACGATCGAAACATACCTCGAGCACGATCGAAACATACCTCGAGCACGGTCGAAACATACCTAGAGCACGGTCGAAACATACCTCGAGCACGGTCAAAACTTGAATTGAACCGATCGAGAAATGAATTTTTTTCGGATTTTTTTGTTCGCAAAACTGTGAACAGATGCATACTTTAATGTGCAGTTAGCTAGACCAACATATTTGCTGATCATAAACAAGATCGCCGCAAAAGGTTTACAAGTGGTCCCAAATGGAGCCAAGACTAGCTTATTAAAACCGTCTATGTTTGATTTTTGTTTCCTCCAAAAAATCAAATATAGACAGTTTTAGTAAGCTAGTCCTGGCTCTTGATTTGGAGCTGGAACATGATCGAAAAAAAAACATTGACTGTCAGCCACTTTTCAAAGGGATGATTTGAAATTATGAAATAAGGCATTTGAAAGAAATGATTTTAGATTCAAGGAAAACCTTAATAATCTCGATCGGGATTGTGTTTTAAATTATGTGAAAAGTTGATTATTATTTTTTCAGATACGATGGCATTTATTTTCAAATGTTGTTCAAAAATGAAACTTTCTGAGAACGGATTTTTGAAAATTTGTCTCCTGACAACGTTAAAAAGTTAGATGCTATAAGATCTAATCATTTTAAGGGCTAAGACAACAAAACGTAATATAGTTTAAAATTAATTTGGCTGGTTATCATGAGCTATTTGATGTTTTTTAACAAAAAAGAGATGAAAATTAGATGACACAATAGCTTGCTTTTCAATGATGTCGCATGCCTTCTAACGATCTGGGAGTCAGGAATTATTGATTTGATTTCATTCATAAGCTAACCTTAATTTTGAGAACTGATTAGAACTAATTGTCGAAGGTACTATAAAGCAGGATAATTAAATTTCCTGTTCAATTTTTGATGAGAATTGTAGTTTTGAAAAAAATGTGAGTGTGAGTCTCGATAAAGACAAAAGTTAAAATAATAAAAATTCTTTACCAAAGAGAGTAAGCCAGTAGCTGATTTAGGGGGCCGGGGGCTTAGGGTGTACGCCTTCCATCAGGTGTTCGACCCCCTGAGTACCCATAAGGTCTCCCCTTTGGTACTAATTTAAGACCTCCATTTTTGTCTGGCTGACCGAAAGTTAGTTCTAAAAGTGCATTCAGCGCCAAGATGTTCTATTTTTAGGGGGAGCCAAAACTGTCCAAAAACTACTTAAAAGCATGGTCTGTTTTTTTCTGATTCGCCTGCGTCGAAACAGATGTCAAAGAAAACAGGAATGCGAGGCTACTCTGAGATCAACTTTTTCCTGTCTAGTTCGATATTAATTGCTCTAGTGACATTAGTCAAAAATGCTTACTATCAAAACTGAGGGAGCTACAGTGGATCCTGATGGTTTAGTAATGAAGACTTTTCAATCAGTCAAAAATCAAGAAACAAAAATATGGAAGAAACCCCGAACGGGTTGCTTGAATAACAAATTGTAAATGATAAACTTTTTTGTATTAAATTTTCTTGCAAAGGGAGGAAAAATCTCAATTGAACGAGCTTTTTAAATAGCTTTGCAGACTTATTTTACGACACGACGCGACGAGAAGAAACAAGACTGCTTGTATCAGGGCAAAGCCCTGAATGTTCCGACTGCCTTTTAAAATGCATGGAGCAGTAAAAAAACGAAAAATTTAAATATATTAAAATAAAATGAATTTTTTTTTTAATTTGAGAGTTTTTGTGAAAATTATCACCCCACACTCCATATAAAGTACAGTGATAGATTTTGCTCCTTGTAACAAATCAATTATGGCAAACAAGGTTCGTTCAACCAATTTGGAATGATTTCTGAGACGGATTAAATCTCCGCTTACGCGTTAATAGCGCGAACCATATCGTGCGTTAATAGTCCCAAATTGGCAAAAATTGCCCCATAACCTATGGTTGACCCCATGACTTTGCAAAAAATGATCACAGCTGAAATGACTTTTCATGTTTAGGCTCAGAAAACAATAGTTTTTGAATGATATAATTAAGTTCTGTCAAAAATGGCTAGTTGAAAAATCGTAGATTTTCTGATAAAAAAAACTACCTGAGCACAAATATTTTGTTTCTTTCGTTGCAAAAGTCGGAACAAAAAAGAAAAGGGCTGATCGATCCATTAAATAGAGCTGCACAAAAACTTGAAACTAGTATTTTCTGACGATCGATTTGCTCGAAGTCAAATAAATTTATTTAGAAAAAAGATTTAGTATCAAACTTGATGAAAATTTAGCTTAAGGGGTTCAAAGTTTTTTCAAAGGGGTGCAGGACAAAGTTAACAACCCCCCCCCAAGCCGTTTGGGAGGAGGAATTTAACATGATTCTAAGTTAGAAGTTTTCAGCCAATAATAATCGAGCATTTTACATGCAGCGCTTACCAAATTTAATGCGAATTAAATGCTGGGGTGGAAGATCTTAACTTGGTCTATCTGGCTGAGGGGGGATGATAATTTGATCCGGGGTGCAATATACTAGCAAAACAATTCGTTTTTTGTTTTAAAAAAGTTGGAATCAGTTTTTGTCAGTTTTAAGAGAAGGATGGAGTCGTGGGTGATGTGAAACAATAGCAAGTAGAATAAAATGTTTGATAGTCCAAGTCCACTTAAAGCAACTGAAAAATGAAGAAAAATACAAAAGCAATAGGAAATCTCTTCTTTGGAATTTTTGTAGGAGTGGGAGGGTGCAATTAGATAATGGTGCACTTCTTTGATTCTTAGAATAATGTTTCTTTCAATTGATTGTATCAAAAAAATCATGAATTGCATAAATAGCAATAAAAAATGCTCTCTCAATCAATTATTTGTTTAAAATAGCCTAGATACAAATCGGAGCTACAAACCAGTTCTAAAACTAAAAATAAATCGGTTCTAAATCGGAAATATGTAGAACAATTTTTCTAGATACAAGTTTTGTGAATTATTTATTGAAGTCCTCGAATGACGATAAAAAAGAACTTACTTGGAAAATGAAATTTTATTCACTGCGAGCTTTTACTAATGTAATAAAAATTTGGCGAAAAAAAAACACTCTGCACCACAGTTTCTTTTGTCACATTGGGGTATAAAAATATTTAAAAATACAATTTTCAATTCATTTCTTGATTTTCTGTTCTTAAATATTGAAGTGATGTTTTGGATGATAATTAAGAGTTGTTTGAATCTATAAAACCTAGAGCCCGATAAAAACACTTATGAATGAAACAATTAACAAAAAAGTTCATCTTTCCTTTCGTTGGTGGTTCAAAAAAATATCGCAGTTTCACTAAATACCTAGCTGAAGCATTTAACATATGCTAATCGACACACATGCTTATGCAGCACACTTCTTGCTAAATATAATGCTAATATGGGATAGTATTTAAAAATCAAGTATTTGTCTTCATTTTAATTCTGTTTTCTGCACGCTATCCTCTTTCACGTCTGCTGTTAATTGAAAATTAATAATCAATGTGACTCCCGTCCCTTTAGACCATTTTAAAATCATTATCTTTTTTTTTTCATGGGTCTTTGGTTATTCACATGTAAAACCGAAAGGGGTTGACGTTTGATGAGTTTTGGAATACAGGGGCGGATCCACGATTTTCTCGAAGGGGCTGATTTTTATGAATAATTTTAAAATTATTGAATTTTTTATTTTATACCGGCTAAATTTATTTTCTGAGCTCTCCAAGTTAGCAGCTAATAGCTTATTTTGACCAAATGTTTTGCGCCGCAAATTCTTATCTTCTCAAAACTTAGTAGGGATATTCCTCCATTTTTTTTTCAACCTTGTCGAGTCGTGTCAAATAGCTTCTGACTTGTTAAATGTGGGGTTCAGCTATATATCAACAAAAATTGTAGAAATCAGCAAAAAGTTTATTCAAAAAGTTGCAGGTTACTTCGATAAACTCTAGGGGAGAGAGGAAGTTTTTAGCCTACGAGCTTCCGTTAGCCTACGAGCTTCTGTTAGCCTACGAGCTTCCTACGGGCCTGCGACAGCCGAGATTTTTTAAACTGGTTATAACAAATTTTTTTTTTAATGAAAACCTGTTTTGACTAAAAATTTTTGAAGCCTACCTTATAATTTTTTTGCAAGGAAAATTCCCTACTTTTTACGTTTTCAAAGCTTATTTGTGTAAAAATGTGTAAAATTTTGGCTCTTTTCCAGTTCCCCCCTTCAAAATACCGAGTTTTATGTTTGTTTTACGTGTTATTACGGCTAAATGCGTGATGTTACGCTGTACAGTATGAAGAACAACGCCAAATTTCATTGCAATATGACAATTTTATATAAGCTTTTCAAAAGTGATTTTGAAAGGGGGGCGAAACTGGAAAAGAGCCAAAATTTTTAAAGAAAAATTTCTATGACTTTTTGTCAACATGGGACCCTTAAAATTTTTCTTATTTCGGCGTCAAGGGTACCTTAGAAAAAATTTGACCTACTCAGCAAAAATAAATATTGTCTTAAAATAACATTGAAGGCGCACCCTTTGGGTGGCAAGGGGGAAAATGTATAAGTGGTTATCGGTTTGATAAGAATTGCCTGTCAAGTAATTCATTCTATCAAAAAATTGCTTGTCAAAAATATTTTCAAACAAATGCGTAGAAAAACTTACCGGCAAATTGCATGATTTTAATTTTTCAACTTTAACGAACCCTCAGAGTTTTGATGGCAGTTACTACACAGACAAACTGTGATTTTCCATGTACGTTTAAGTTATGACATCCATGCAGATTTTTGTACAAAAAACTTACCTTCTTGTATATGGCTATAAAGTTGCTACTTTGAAAAGTTCTCAGTAGGGAAAGGTGGCCTGATTTTTTTTAACCAAATATAGGCGTATTTTAACCTTTAAAGAGCAAAAAATAGGCTATTTGCTCTAAAACATTGATTATTTTTATTTGTGATTTTTGGATTTGCTCTGCAGAAAAATCAGCCTAGACTACGTTTGTGCAAAAAATCAAGTTTTGCATGTAAAATTTTCATGTATAGTGCGCACAGAAGTTAGTTTACGATCAAAAAACAAAGTTTTATAGTTTTTCATATAAAATTTTCATATATGATGTTCATACTTTTAAGGTTAAAAAATTCATTTTCGATGCCAAGTTTGCTTTCATCAAACAAAAACTGCCACTTTTTGTATCTGATATTTAAACCCTTTTAGGATAGTTTCTGAGATATAGATTTTGACATTTCCCTCTATGGTAACCGTAAGATGAGCATTTTTTCCAAAGATTCTATATTTTAAGTTGTATTATGGGCATTTTTCTTGTATGGATGTCAACCCGGGTTGCCCCCAACCATCCCTGAATACGCAAGCGACTTTCTAGACAGTGATAGGCGTAAGTATTCAAGTAAATAAAAAGACGAACAAATTAAAGAAAGTAAACTGACATTGATTGATATATATCTGTATCATTTTGCTAATTGAAGATATATTAAGGTCCGTGGAACGCATATCAGCTCCTTGGATAAAATTTTTGGGCTTTTGGTATGAACGCTCTTGACAGTCTGCTACGACCACACACTTTGTATTTTGAGCCGTGTATTTAAACTTGTTTTTTTTTCTCTGACAGCTTTATTTATTGTTAAATTTACTTCAGCTTTATTTTGAAATTTAACTACTACGAAGTTTCATTTACCATCATTTTGAATAGCTTTTTGTCTTCAGTTGTAACACAACTGAGAGATATTTGAAAAGAGACAAACACATTTGGCAACCCCCGAGTGTTTCAGAAAAGACGCGAAACAAAATAGTTTTGCTTCAAAGCTAAGTGGTAAAAAATATGCAGCTTTGTAACCTTCTCCAAACATTGTGAAACATCAACTCATTGCCGTTACCACAAACGCAGTTACATTTATTGTTCACGCAGAGATCTTTGTTTTAATGACAGACAGTTTTAAATTTCTGAGGCAATATTTCACACACAGCTGATTTTTAAAGTTTTTATTCAAAACAGAGTTGTAGTCACATTTTAGTCGCCCTTCATCGTCCTCATCTTCTGTTAATTGTTTCAGGAGCAGTAAAAGGTTTGGAAATGAGAACTTGAGGTCTTTAAATGGCATATTTTTTTAAAGTAATTTTAGTAACTTTTATATCAAACTATTAGAAAAATTTTCTGCTGCAAACATAAAGAAAATTTGATTGAAATAATATATAACCAATTTTGAGTTTGTTTGAGCATATCCTGCTTTTAAAAGCTTTTAAGTTAGCATGTCACTCAATGTTTTTCGATTTCTTGAGATCATTTTAAGGTTTATTTCATTAATATAACTTTTTTGTTGGTAGTTCGCTTATAAAAACATTGAATGAGAACAGTTGGAGTAGTAACTGTAAAGTGGTCATAAGACGAAAAAGATTGATCAAGTATCGGTGAAAAAAGTGCAAAACGGTTCATCACGGTTTTTCTGTTCCAACCAACTGGAACCAGATCTAAACTATATTTTATTATTGGTTATAAATTAGATATTTTATCACTGTAAAGTATTTAATATTAACCAATCATGATCCATCTAACTAACAACCCACTTATTTGTAAGTGCTGAAATTACTTGTAATTTCAGCACCAGAGAGATTTGAATTTAACTTAGAAATTAGTTACCTCTCCAAGAGACCTTTTAGCAATCGCAATAAGCCAGTATACTCTAGATCTATTGAGCCTAGCAGAGACTAGTTAAACACCCTGAGACTAGTAGATATAAGAGTAAGATTAGGATCGGTATTAGACTAAGAAGTTGCACGAATCTATCCGGCCGAAAATAAGATAGCGTGACGAGCGGACGGTGTTTCTATCCGAAATTACTCTATGAGTTACACCTCGAACCTAACTCATCTGGTGCGACCATAAGTCTCGAATAAGACCTTAAAAAACAAATTAGCTTAGAACTAACAAGATAGATTAGAAATAGACAAAAACTTTTTGGAAATGTTACATGACAATAATTTAATTGAAATGTCTCTACTACTCAATAGATCAGAGCCGCTATTCCGTACAATACGAGAACTACCCGGTATTGGAAGAAGATCTCGGACAAGAGACGATCCACGCGTACAAAGAAACTTACCTTTAAGTTTCATGGTCGTACGGCAAAAGCCAACATAAACTTTTATATTTAGAATTTTACTAGCATTGAATTTAGATTTTCATTTGCAAACATAAAATCTTTGAAGAAAAATCTTCAATGATTATTTCAGGCGCTAAACCAAAATTACTATTGTACAAAAACGATTGATAATAACATCTCGAATCGTTCCCTCCAAAACTGCACTAAGATTCAAAAAAATATCTGAAAAATATATTTATTAAAAATAAAAATAAAAATTAGTTAACATGATCATAATTTATTAGTATTTACAAATCATCGTGTCATTTCCAGCTTCATCACCTAATTACAACCGCAATCATAAAACCACTAACATCATCAAAAACTAAGTTTTTCTATCAATAAATTTTTAAAGGCTTATCCTAAATTTTATCTTTATTCATCTTAAATTTATCTACACCTTAAAAACAGATCATCAAGGCTTTCCTTGGATCTCCTTAAATATTTAATTTAATATATTTTATATCATTAAAATTTATATCCTGATCATCAAGGCTTATCCTTGGATCAAATAGAACAATTTTTTTCTCTCCCACCCAATTAATAAAGTGTCTAACGACCTCAAACGTCAATTCACAACCCAACCCTTTCAAAGACCCAGGACTAATAGAAATTTTTCAAATAACTCTAACCATCCAAATTAAGTTAAGCAGTGTAGAACTTCGGTTATTCATCCTTCACTTGATCCTCCCTCTTATCTGACCCAGGCTAATTCTTAAATCCTAGTAAGTTTAAAATAGTACCTAACGAACTACCTGTGTTCTAACTATACCTGAACCTTGTGGATCGATTTACTATTCCCCAACCCTTGAACACAATCACTACCCCTAAAAAAGATTAAGTAAGTTAACACCTTAACTTAGAATAGCCACGAGAAAGTAACAATCATTCTCCGGAATCGATATATACTTTTCTCTCCAACCCTGAATAAAAAAACCCAAGTTAGGCTGACCAAAAAATTGTAAGGACTAACAGTCTAGGATATTAAAATCACTAATAACAACCTTGCATCCTTCACCCTTAACCTTATGTCACTGAACAATTTAGGAAATAAACAAATAATCGTACCACACAATTGCGACATAAACAACGAAACATACGATCTCGTAATCATTCACTCACTGAAGACAGAGGACAAATACAATTTTGCAATAATCTAATCGCAAATTTATTCGAACAAGGAATTAGCCCTGAACAATTTAGGAAATAAACAAACAATCGTACTATACAATTAAGAACTAAACAACGAAACATACGATCTCGTAATCATTCACTCACTGAAGATAGAGGACAAATACAATTTTGCAAAAATCTAATCGCAAATTTATTCGAACAAGGAATTAGCCCATGTAAAGCAGAATTCCCAGAAGTAAAAATCAAAAAATAAATTGTCGATCATTATTTAAAATGAATATGCAATTCACTAACTGAAGATAGAGGACAAATACAATTTTGCAATAATCTAATCGCAAATTTAATCGAACAAGGATTTAGCCCATGTAAAGCAGAATTCCCAGAAACAAAAATCAAAAGACAAATTTTCGATCATTGTTTAAAAGGAATATTCAAACTAACACAACAAACTGGAATTTACACCATAGAACTCAGCACAGCAAGTAATTTTCATGGCAAATATGTTATTCAAACAGACGACGTCGACATAGAATTTTCAAAGTATTCGCACATTACATTATAAACATACAACAGCAAAATTCACAGAAAGAGCAAACTCAAAATTTACCAACGATCTTTTTGCAATAATATACGGTTATTTATCCATACTAGAAAAGACAGAAACCGAAAGTACGTCACCAGTTCAAACATCAAGACACACGAATGTAAGAAACGAAATTGCCGCTTTTTCAGCATTTTTAAACACAATCCGTGAAAATTTTTCAAACAATGAAATTTCACAAAATGTTAAACTTGATTTATAAAAAATTGTAGCATGGTTCATAATTGACTATTTCACACATAATATTGAATTTGTTGCACAAGCAAGAAAAGTTTTTAGACCTCAAAGTACCAATGATGACACTGTCCTTGCCAACTAATCAGATTGTATTTGGGACCCTGATTCGTCTCATCGATTATTCCTGAACATCCCAATAAACATCTCAAGTCAAGCAATCAGTACAATTTCTATTCGTAAAGACGATCTGAAAGTATTTCCACTTACAATAGACGCAACACCTTTAAACTAAAATTCGTTTTTACCTGATAGAAGACAAAACAATAGTTTAAATTCAACTCTTGTACAACAGGAAAACTTGAATGGAACTAGAAATCTTACACAACAGGATATTCAAACACCATCACATTTTATAAATGAAGAAATAGTTGAAACAATAGTAATAACTACACAGCAAAATATTTCACCAATACATCCAAATCTTACAACGCCCAAACCTAAAAATCAAACATTACCACAAGTAACATTGCAATCAACGGTTAAACCCTGGGTTGCTCCCAAATATTCACATATGAATTATCAGACATATAGACCAATAACAAAACCAACACAAAAACAAAGAACACTCACCAGAAGTAATTTCGCAGAACACAATTTTAATTATTTAAAACCATCAAAAACAACTCATCCTCCCCGAATAAATAGGCAAAATATTTATTCTCATAAAAATCAAATTTTCCAATTACATCAACAATTTCAGTAAATTTCCATGACTATCCACATCCCTCACAAGATCACAGTGAAAATTACCCATTTTCCGAACAAAATAGAAATAAACAACAAACCTCATATTAAGCATCAAAATATTTATCATCAGATGATGACGATTATTACCAACCAGATACTTTTGCACCATACACACAAGAATATCGTGCACAAAAAGGTCGACAAAATCAAGCAACTCAAAACATAAAATATCATCCACAAAATTAAGCTAATCTACAAAGCTATCAAGCAATGCACATACAAAATCAACCACAAGCACACAATCCTATCAACCAGCACAATCACAAAAATCGGCCATTATGCATTCTTATCAACCACCACAAATGCAAAATGAAACACCACTACCATATTATTTGCAACAACATGAAATTACAAAAAAATCAACTTACAATGTTTTCACAAATGCCATATGCCGCAGAATCACTACAAATGACAATGAATCCATACCTAATGGGTGGATCATCAATAACATCAAATAAACCATTGATGGTATTTACAGACACAGACCCTGAACACTCTGTAGAAGATTATTTAAATGCAGTCACAGTAAATTTAATTTTTAATATAGGACCTGAACCAATTAATACACCACTTCACCAAAATTGGATACATAGACGCACAGCGTTAATACAAGCAACACTTGATGGCGCAGCTCAAAAATGGTTTTCAGTTTTACCTATAGACATAAAAACAGATTTAAAAGATTCACACAAGAATTTTCAAAAATGCTTGACTCTGAAAGAAATAAACAACATCAAAGAGTTTTATGTAATGAAATTCGCAGACTACCAAACGAAACAATAAAACAATTGGCAGTTAGAATCGAAACACTAGTTCAAAAAGCATATTGACGTAACACTCATGATTATAAAAACACGAAAATGACAGAAATTCTAATGATGACTCTAACACCTCAGTTAAGAAAAATACCTATTAAAAAGAGAGCATCACATCCCTCTTCAATTCGAGAACCAGATTTAGATTTCAGAAAACTAGTTGATAAACTAGAATAAGCAGAAATCAAAATGGAACTCGAAGAAACAGAAAATCTTAAACTACAATATATTAATAGAATCGAAACAAATACTACACATATAAACAACATACAAGATTCAGATGTAGATCTAACAGAAAAAATCACTGAAATTTTCAACATATATGAGAAAAATCCAAATTTCTAAGGTAAACCATCTTTTAAAAAATGGTGCAAATATTGCCGAAGATACGGACACAGTATTGCCGATTGTAGACAAAAGCAACAAGATAACCAGAACAAACCACAAATGTACAAAGAACCAAATAAATCATTCTATCAATACATGAAAAAAGACCAAAACTTACCAAACAAAAATATACATAGTATTAACAGCTCTGGTAAACCACTTCCAAATAATTCAAATTTTTTAAGAAACCAATCACTCTACAATTCTAGTTATATAGTCAGATCACCAGAACAAAGAAATTCGCGAAATTTCTCACAAAATAGATATTGTCGATAAAATAGTCAAAATAATCAGTATAGAAACAACTATTCACGATTAAATTCAAACAGAAGACAATATTTGTTTGATACCAGTTCCCATTCAAATTCTAGGAATAGACACTATTCAAACGATAGATCACGAAACTCATCATACAATAGAAACAGAAACTACTCAAACAATAGGAATATAATTTATTCAAATAGTCGAAATCAACGTACCAAAACAATGGATCAAGAAACAATTCACACAACAGATCTAATTATCAACGAACGAATAACAACAAATACCATAATAGATCACAAACTAATTCACTAAAGAGGAATCCAAAATATAACAATCAACAAAGAAATTATTCACAGTCTCATCATAGAAATAATAATTGCTACTCCGATTCCCAATACAAATAAAGAAGTAACACACCGAAACATCAAAGACAAATTAATCAGGTACAGACAACTGAATAAACAACTTCAGACCCCCCTGATATCGATGATACAGAAAGTACTGAATTACAATTAAATCACATTAATTGTGAATCAACAGACATCGAAAGTGATACAAATTATACCATCTCAGTTAATATGATCACAGTTGAAATTGATTACGAGCCTAATATATATGAACAATCCTTCACTTCACACATTTAAGAAAATCAATTGAACTCCTTCAAAATTACTACACTAGACCTATTAGTAATAATGTACCAGTTGAACAAGAAGTAAATGAAATTAACACTGTAATTAAACCCAAAAAAAAACGAAGTACAAAGCTCAAGTACAAACCATATTTATCAAAATACACAAAAAGAACAGCCAAGAGAAAAAAATTGGACAATTCCATTTCTCTTAGAAAGTCCAAAAATAAAGAATTTCAACCACCAGATCTTGAAATATGTTTTTTAACCGACTCAGGAGCAGAATCAAATATTATTAATATACCCACTTGGAATGAAATTAAAACACTACATCCAACCTTGAAACATAATAAGACAGCCAGCAAATTAGCAACAGCACAAGGCTCGACATTAATAAATTATGGAAAAATCCAACTTTTCCTTGTTCCCACTAGAACAATGGAACAAAACAAAATCCTAAACAAACCATTTAAACAAACATTCCACATAACAGATATAAAACACAATATCATTGGCATACCACTTATAACTAAATATATACCCACAATAAACATTTTAAATAGTAAACTTCACATAAAAGACAAGTACACAAGAATGAAAAATACATCCTTAACATTCTTTCAAAGATTAAACAAACAACCACCATTTTTCTCCAAATTTTATCCTATATACAATCAAGAACGAAAATACCTGGAACCACTATCAGGAAATGTGTACGACTTTTCAGTTAAACAAGTTTCATCAATATGATAAAAACTAAAACAAACAACATCTCTTTATGTCAGACCTTGAATTTAAACCCATTCATAATTTTTTTCGAATTACAATCTCATCCATAAAATACATGAAACATTCAAACTCCGATAATATTTCGTTACACGTATATAACAATTCACCATACCAGATAACATTACCTCTAGGACTTTTACCTCTAGGATACTGTGAAACAAATGCCACAACTTTACCCACAAATGAAGTAGCATATCGAGTCAATAATATAATACAATTACTAGACATTTGCCTATTAACAATTCTTGATGAAGAATTATCAATAAACAATAAAATAAGCAACGAAAAAAGACACACAGATTATTTCACAAAAACACCATATTTTAAACCAACTTTTAAAATATCACATTATACAGAAGAACAACAGAAATTTCTAACAAGGTTCATTTTTGAACATTCTCAAATAACACAAAACGAATTCGACAAATTAGCCAAACTATTATTAAAATACCCAACAGTTTATGTAACATCAAAATTCGATGTCGAAAAATTAGTTCACCATTATATTTACCTTTAAATCCTGACGCAATTTTCAAAAAACAAAGAACAAGCAAAATACCAATACACTTACATGATAAAGTAATTAGACTACTTGACATATTAGAACAATATGAAACTATATCTCAAGTAAATAAAGAGGAGCAACCAAAAGGTAACACCTTTATCAATCCAGTTATCATCCTAGCTAAAAGAAAATCACTAAAAATTGTTCTAGATGTTAGATATCTCAATTCCCTAATTGACGAATCTAAATGCAATTGGCCTATTGAACCCATTCAAGTAATCCTAACAAAAATAAAAGGTAAATAATTCACAACCGCAGACATGAATAGTGCATACAATCAAATGCCGTTAGATGAACATTCACGACGGTTAACACAATTCGTTATTGGAAATCAGCAATACGAATTCAATAGATTATTCTATGGAATATCCATAGGACCAGCAGCTTTTTCAGCTTTTATGAGTAAAATTTTTAGACCAATTATACTCAAGAAAAATGCAATCACATTCCTAGACGATGTTTTCATGCAATCACAAACTAAAGATGAAATGTTTATAATTTTAGAACAGTATCATCAAATACTTAAAAATGAAAACATGAAAGCAGCCCCAGACAAATCACATTTTTTTCTAACACGCGTAAAGTTTCTTGAACACATTATTGAAAGAAACACTATAACTCCATTGATATCACGCATAGATACAAATCAAAAACTTCAACCAGCCACAAATAAAAAGAAAATCAAAGAATTCCTTGGAATGTTAAATTTCCTAAGTAAATATGTATACAAAATGCAATTTTATTTAAGACCTTTATATAACATCCTCAGACGGCAAAATAACTTTGAACGGACTACCGAACATCAACACGATTTGAAGAAATTAAAAAATGATTAACAGAACAAATATCAAATACAATCCCAGATCCAAATCAACCACTCTACGCAATGTGCAATGCTTCGAATTTTGTCATCGGCGCAGCATTACTACAATCACACAGTGGAACAAATAAGATGAATCTTATACTAGCAAACTCTCGCTTATTTACACAAGCCGTACTACGACTCTCTACTCTTATGAGAGAATGCACAGCTATATTATACACACTTACAGAATATGATTTTCTGATACTTGGATCAAAACATCCAACAGTTCTTTTTACAGATCACAAACCAATTATATTTCTTTTTACACAAAAATCGAAGCCAAACCATGGAGTTTACAGATTTCAATTAATTCCCATACTTACATAAAGTTTGGACAGCAGGAAAAAATCTTGCAATACCAGATACACTAAGTAGAAATACACCACTTGAACTATTAGCAAGAGAAACAACAGTTGAAATACATCAAAAAAAAAAAAATTCTATTTCGCTAAAGATGAAACTTCACGACGATTAGAATGTAAATATGCAGTAAAAACTGACATAGTACAATCTATATGTTCTATAAAATAAACAATCTACTACATTTCCCACTTTATTTAGATTGTCAAAATAATTACTATGAAGTTGATTTATTAGGTACATTTGAATCATTTCCATATTCACATTGAAGAAAAAATAATACCCAACAAAAGACAATAAAATAACAACCATACAAAAAAGATCCTTTCCCTTTAATAGAAAAAGAAAATTCAACTGACATTGTAAATTTATCAGGACCACCGAAAAAAGATTTAAAATACACAGTAAATCAAGTTTTTGACCTTCACGACCCCCTCGACACAATTCCCCTATCAAAATAAGAAACCGAAAATTTTTTCCTACCACCAACAGAAACAATTAGACTACAATTATTACAAAAATACCAAAATTTGACTCTGTTATTAGACAACTCAAATCATGGCACAAATATAAAACAAAGCCAGCAAAAGCTGATGCAAGAATATTAGGAAATAAAACTCTCCTCCGATACTTTAGAAAATTTAATAATACAACTATAAATGAAAACACAGATCTTTTAGAATATCAATCAACTGATTTTAAAGTACCCTGTCTTTCCCTCAGTATGATGTTGGTAGCATTCAACATATCACACACACAAAGTACAAAAGGACGCTCAGGATCAGAAAAGACATATTCGAATTTTACACAAAATTGTAACTTCCCAAATGCACCAATTTGGATTAAAGTTTTATGCAACAATTGCATAATATGTCAATTAAATTATTTTATCCAAAACAAAATAAAAAGCACCGAAACAAGATTTTAAAGGACAAAGTCTATATTTCAATCATAGAATTTCATTGACACAAAAGGACCGATTTCATCATGGTCATTGTTGATGCATTTACGCACTACGTAGCACTCAACCCAGAACCACATTGTAATGCTTATTACGCATACACAACACTTTACGAACATTGGATAGCTAAATTCGGACTACCCTTAATACTAGTCACAGATAACGGCACAGAATTTATAAATAATGAAATCATCACATTATGCCACCTATATAATATCAAACATAAACCACGTACATCTCATTCACCATGGACAAATGGATTAGTCGAAGGTATGAATCGTTCACTACAAGAATATCTTCGATGTATCATTAATTGAAACGATACACGAGATACTGAATGGCCAACAGATGTAAAATTATTCCCCTTATCTTATAATTCACAAATCACAGCAACTCTAGGAATGTCACCATACGAAATGTATTTTAATCAAAAGCCACGAAAACCAATTATGTTTACAGTAAATGCCCATAAAAATACACAAGGATAGTGTCAACCAAATAAAGATTCAATTTGTTATAATCTACCATTACATACACATGATGAAGACCACTTTCATCATCCACAAATTTTAAAATTAGCTTCCAATTTTTTTTTTCAATTTTCTATTCCCTAATTGAAATATACCTCCAACTTTCCCAAATTCATGACCACTTCTACAGGTACGAAAACATAAAATCTATTTAAATGATACAAACCATTTTTAGTCGAAAAGATAGTTTTCTTTTATTCATAATTTTTCTCACACTTTTAATATCCCTAATCATGACAATGTGCAAATGAACAAAAAACGCAATAGTCACATTCGCCTTAGCAACTATTCTTTTGATACTTTTTATTGAAGAATATTATAATAAACATAAATTTTACCAATAAGAATTAAACACTCAAATACCTTTTCAAAATTGCTAATCAACAACCACCAAACCAGCCCCCACCAACAACACCCCAAGACAGTCCAAAAACAACTACAACTACCAACAATCCCCAACCATCAAGACGAATTTCTTTTCAAGACAATCCATACACTTTTGTAGAACGACACGCACGATTATCTGAACCATTAGAACCAGTTCATCGCCAAGCATCTTTCAGCAAACCAACATGTAATTTATAACCCACCTTACAAAAAGATATTAATCGAGTAAGACATATTAGCCAAAATCAAAATACACTTAAAATAAATAGACAAATTATACATCCAAGAAGAAATAGAAAATTTCAAACCCCTAGAGTTCAATTTAACATACCCCAATCGCCAACACCAACTACCTCAGAACTTTCAAGCAGTACATTACCAGAAACTACCCAACTCCCACACATCAGAACAAATCCGAGAAAATCCTTTTAATCCCCCAAACACCACCAAGAGACCACCATATTGGACAACACACTCATATACTCCAGGAGAACCAAATTTAGTAAATGAACCAATAGATATTTCTTCTGATACAACATTATCATCCCTGCCAGAAACACTTTCACTTCCATCAACACCATCTCTAAGTCAAATTTCACCAACACTTTTCCCCCTTAATTTCCCCACCAATCTTGACGATAGATACCAAGAACAATCATCGACAAACACCCCTCTACGGTTAGATTGGAATACTTTCGTAGCATCTCCCCCACTATTTGGACAACATCACGAAAGTAGCCGACTCCACAATTGGCCACTAAATAGATTACAGTATAGACAAGATATTCACAAAGATATTCAAGAGCACAATATTCATAAACTTCAACAAAATAGTCTCCAATTAAAATTTGAAATCACAGTCAGACTTACAAATACTGTTCAACATCCTTTTCCCCTAAGCCCACCGAATATAACAGCTCAATCATTACCTCCCCCACTTATAACAACTGAAGTCATATATAAATACGACAGATATACCAAAACAAAAACACAATTGGATATATCACCTTTTATAACCCATACTCAGGATTATCATACACATGAATATTTTAAAAAATTTTACGTTTTAAAACCTCTTTTTTTAAATTTTCTCCGAACAAAATGCAAATCCATCTCCTCGCACAGGACCTCAGGATTTGTTAGTAACACACTACGATTGTGAAAAAAATGAACAAAAAACGCTACACAAATATGCAATAAACCAAGTAACACAATGCGAATCAGAACCACAACCTATAGAAACAACAAACATAATAGCAACATTATACTCGAAAGCCCGAGCAACAACACTTACAGGCTATAAATTTACAGCGACATTTTCCGAAAAGAAAGTACATTGTTCACAAGTCTCAAATGGAAATAAAAACCGACTTGATCACGAATCATTCTACCAAAGTAATATAGAAAGACTTTTACATCTAAGTCCCGAAGATTCTACAAACGAACTACTCAGATTAAACTTGACAAGAAATAAAAATTCAAACAGAAAAATAGTAAACTTTGAAGTCTTCACAGACTCTGTACATCAAGCACAACTTGAAAGATATCAAGGACATATTAAACTAGACGAAAGATATCCATACAACGGCGCACACGGACGACTAACTCATGATGTTCACGACAAACACTGGATACCACATACTGGAATAAATAATCCTGCAAACTGCAAAGCAGATACGAAAAATAAAGGATACCTAGAAATAATGTTTTTTGACTGGAAAATCCAACTAGAAAAAATACAACTCACACGAGATTTAAAAGATAACACTATAATTTATCAAGGAATCAAACTACCTTGCAAAAATGACTAAGGCTATTTTGATCCTACAACAAGAACACAAGCAACAATTGATTGGTTTCCCGAAGACACTTGTACAACTTTTCAAGTAGCAAAAATCCACGCTCGAATGATTAAATTTCATGAAAAAAAAAATTTCATAGAATCCATCCCATTTGATAATGTCAATACAAATCAAATAAGACACACCAATATTAAATTCAGGAATATTCACAATATAGAAAATAAATTAACACGTTTCCAAATTTATCATGAAACAGAATTTGCATGTAAATACAAAAATCCACTCCAAAAAATACAATATTCCGAAATAATTGTCGAATACGACGAAATTTTCGATATGACCACTGGAAAACTAAAATATAATCCCCATGCAACACATCACCCTCTCAACGAAGGAACATCATACTTCCCAGTAAATCACCTAAAAAACACAGGAAATCCTGGTGGAAAAGTAAAACCGCACGACACTGAAAGCACACGATTACAAGATTTATCACTAATGAATAGTACATATTTTGGCGCAATACACTATGTCATCCACTTAGATATGAAATTAGACTACACAATTAGTAGAATTTTTCAAGAAATGTCATTTTCCGAATTAGAAACACTACATCAACTATGTGAATTAGAAAGAACTCAGATTTTACAATCACTCGCATTAGCAGTTCTAAAAACACCCTTGCAGGATATTTATTATCCGGAAATAGATCAATCTTCCTTGACTATGAAGGAAATATAATATGGTTTTATACTTGCGCCAAAAAAGTATCACCATTATATGTTTTTGAAGATAAACGTTGTTACAAACGAATCCCGATATTCTATAAAAATAAAGATCATTTTGTCAATATACTTTCAAGACGAACATTTTTTTGGGATACCGCAGTCCCATGTGGATCAGAAAACAGCCACAACGTCGTAAAATTAAAACCTGACGAAGAAAAAAACTATCTACTCACACCATACCCAACATTAATGCAACAATTGAAAAAGTTTTCACCCGAAAGTAGTCGAGCTGTTGCTCGTAATCCCAATATCGATCTACAATCGATTAGTATATATTCTAAATCAGATATAAAACATCCAATTCGTACACAGCAATTTCAGGAACTACTAACACAATTGGACACCATACAACGACAATCAATAGACCAAAATTTAAGAAAACTTGCAGAAACCGCAGGATTTTCAGACATCTATACACAAGACTATAGCGGATATTTTAAAGATATTAAAGACTACATATACTTAAACGGCGAAAAATATAGACCACAAGATATCTCACCAATAAAGATTTTTAGTTTTGAAACCTTAAAAAACGAAATCCTTGCTTTCTAGGATGGCCATATTACATCTTAGAAAGATTGACTATCTTATACTCTATGTTTAACTTTATTGGATTTTATTTCTCATTACTAAAAAGAATCTATAACACATGTGCATTACACACACAAGTAAACCGACAAGCAAGCGTAGCACGCATATTATTTGCAGGATTTTTTGGAATATTTTCATCATCAATAAATAAAATCCTCTTAGATGCACAGATCAAAGAATACAATACATAACTATCAACAAACCCGAACACATACGAAGAATCAAACAATAACACAAATGCATTACCTACAGCACCACACTTACTAAATCTCCATCATAACCATCCATTATCATAGTCTAACGAAATTTTAGGAACTTAGCAATCAAAAACCCCCAAACTTAAGACCAAGCCACATAAAAAGCCCCATTCAACATATAGTGACACAACACCCCCAAAATGACAGACAAATGGGATCACTCCATCAATCAAACTCGCACCCTGCCAACCTCCAATATCCAAACCATATAATCCCACTTTTTGCTTTCCCGCCACCTGATTCACCACAAACTAATACATCATCAGGCATGAATTCTGATATTAACTCAGATGTCACCGTTTATCACACAATATCACCTTTTAATAACTCCGATGTAGAAACTCCCGATGAATTCGTAGATTCCGAACCAGCCCCTTCTACCCATACCCAGACCAACTCTTTAACCTTCTCAAAACCCCCTTTTGACCTATTCAACCTCAAAACCAATGTAAATCTCCCTACACTCCTCCTCAAGTGACCCCAACCTACTCCTCATTTCATTATGAACGATCAATCAACAATTCCCTAGATAATATTCGAATTTCTAATGAATTAGATAATTTTCTAACACTCCAACAACAGTTAATATCTCCCCATACTCTCACTATTCACCAACTATCATCAAAAATAACATCATCAAATCCACCCACACCTACACCAGTTTCAGATTTTACTCCATCACTAGCTCAGTCATCCACGTCAACAGAAACATCCACCAGTACTAATCGAGCTTATAGAACCTTTAAACGCAAATCTCCAAATCATCCGTTCCCATACAAACCCGGAACCGCCCGAGAATACGTTAACCATCCAGACCACGCCAATACTACAAATTTTCTTCAAGTAACCCTACCTTTATTTCCCCAATATACATTAAATAAATCCGACCCTAACCCCGAACCACATCATTTTGTAGATGAACATGTGTTAATACCCACACTTCATTGGACATCTTATTACAATTTTAATAACCCCCTTACGCTACCACTCCTGAACACCACAAAAGATAATGAAAGAAATAAGACCGAATTATTTAGACTAACCACGAGATTAACACCCCGACAGTTTACATACGTAGGATAATAAAAGTTACTAAAAACATTCCCTGCACCCCGAGTTTACGACTATTCAATTGAATATTATGATCATAACATCATCAGATCTGATCAAGACCAATTTCCTGACGACGATCAGTTTACAAACAAACAATTAACAGAAAAATTTTTCATTAAAACACCCTACTTATTCACACTTAGCATACTAGATAAAAAGCATGATCACATTATTTCAGAAGCATTATCAGACATTCAAGCATACGAATCATTTCATGAAAAATTTCGAACATTTTCACTAACCTTTCATTTACTCACACCAAAAGAACGTTTTTTGCACTGTTCACATGACATCATGTTGAGAACTAAACAAACACACACCTAAACTTATTATCGTTTTATCCAAAACCATTTTCATTTACACACACCATCACGACAACCCCACCACAGATTTCAATTCATCAATTCCAAATACACCTCACCGTTTTTACTAAACTTCACATATTGTATTAAGAATACTAACCTTCAAGGTATCCTCCGGAATTATGACCCAATCACCCAGATCGATTTATTTTGTCCCCTCACCAAGACCTTCAACGAAGAAGAATCCCGACCCTAATAGTCCCGCATGAATATAGTCAACCTATAGAAGTACCCATTTTAGAATTCATCCACAACACTAAATACAATCACAAAATATTTTATCTAATTCAGAACACACCTCAAGAATCTGCAGTAGGCACCGAATAACTAAAAACCAGAAAAGCACTTCAATTGCTTTGGACACTGCTCCAAACTAAAAACATCATACGCATACTAGCAAAATTACTAAACACATCAGATGCTATTCACGATGTTTTCCCTCGTGGCTTCTTTCCCGACGACTAAGGTAAGTATGAATTTAATATTTCAAAACTAACTATTTTAAAATAAAACTAACATTCTTTATAGGTAATTTACATTTTTTAAGTCTCCACACCACGATCACCTACAACAAGAAAAAAAAAATGAAAATACAAACTCATTTTTCATAATAAACTCTATTAAATCTACAGCGCTAAATGATGCAGTAAAATTCAATTCAAAGCAATAAATTCATCTATAAATTATTTCCCTAAATGTAGTAAATTTAATACGATGATAATCAATTTATAATTTTCAACCCCCACAAAGCAGTAAAATTGGTTCTTAAAGTAGTAAATTTATACAGAGAAATGCAGTACTAACCTTTTATATATCTTCTGTTCACCCGCACAAGAATTCTATCCTCAATCGCACAACTCGCCCACAAAGAATTGTTTAAAATAATGAATTCAAGTTTTGAGTTTTCACTAACAACAACTCAAACAAGCGATAACAAGTTTCCAATTTTTCTTTAACCCGGTTGTAATGGAATTATATAATAACCAAACTAACCAACGCAGCTAACTAAACACCATAAACCACAAACTAACAGCATGACTAAGGAACGAACACCTACGGTACCCAAACCGGATTAAACCAGCTTAAAACTGGATAATTTATTCTTTTGAAGACTATTACCAAGTCTAAAAAAGAAATCATAAAACACCAAAAAGTCGCAAGACAAACCCAAACCAAAAACAATTTGATTTTTGTAAAAAGGACACAACTAAAGTAACAAAAGAAAAACCAGAAATAATATAACACAAAACGTTAGCACAAAACAGGACCCCTTAAAAAACCAGCATGAAATCATACTCCCACTCCTGGCCTAACCCACCGAGAAGACGTCCTGAGCATGCTCTATAGCCGGCCTAACCCACTATGCTACATCCACGCTTTGTGACCACACTATATTTTTGACAAGACCGACTCAAGGGTGAGTAAATCTTAAAAATAACTGAACTAAAACTAAAACGCTTTTGCGAAAACAATTAAACCAAAATCATAAAAAAAGAAATGAATTAACAAAATTTTATAAAACGTAAATCATAATATGCAGTACATAGATCACAAACAACCACAAAGACGAGCATCCAAAGACTAGAAGACCCCATCACACTCAACTTACAGAATGGCTAAACAAAACCGACATGCTGCCCACAATCACGACTCAAAAAGGATTTAGAGTACGACTTGACTTCGCAGAAAAGGACTTCATTGAATCAGACCAATGACCACCTCGATGTTCAAGTATACGTTCAGATCCGAATTACAAGGCATTCCCTCCAAACTCAAAATTCACGCCATTCCCACTCTAGATCGAAAAATAGTTCTACACAACAGATCAAGAACAGACGATCATTACAAACCATCTTGAAATCAGACTGATTTCGTTGGCGGTCATAGTCTTTGTCGAACGACAGCTAACAATTTCCTATCGACGATTCCAGCTTCCTGGAGCTTTCGTCTCCAAGAACGAAACAAGAAATGATGCTCGCCAAATACCAACGATCATCATCCATCCTTCATTACAGATAGAAGATTCAAAAACTCTGTAAACCCCGGATGGGTGGAACCAGATCTAAACTATATTTTATTATTGGTTATAAATTAGATATTTTATCACTATAAAATATTTAATATTAACCAATCATGATTCATCTAACTCACAACCCACTTATTTGTAAGTGCTGAAATTTCTTTTAATTTCAGCACCAGAGAGATTTGAGTTTAACTTAGAAATTAGTTACCTCTCCAAGAGACCTTTTAGCAATCGCAATAAGCCAGTATACTCTAGATCTATTGAGCCTAGCAGAGACTAGTTAAACACCCTGAGACTAGTAGAAATAAGAGTAAGATTAGGATCGGTATTAGACTCAGAAGTTGCACGAATCTATCCGGCCGAAAATAAGATAGCGTGACGAGCAGACGGTGTACCCTATCCGAAATTACTCTATGAGTTACACCTCGAACCTAACTCACAACCTCAAAAAAGTTGCAATAAATTTGGACATGGTTTGTTATTCGTTTCAATTCAGTTTTAGGTAGCTCAAAGTAGCTGGTAGTGGCATAATTTAAGAGACTTTCAGTCGGTATTTCAGATTTTCAGAACATGGTTTGTCATTTTTTTTGTAATTTTTTGTAACCATTGTACTTTTTTAATTTTCCATCTTTGCTCAGCCCGTTTTCACTAACTTTGCCGTGATTAAAATAAAAGAGAGGCCTGCACGTTAGATAGAAAATATTACCGGGCAAGTGAACTTTGAAACCGTAATATTTTGCCAAAACAATATAAAAAGTTCGGCTTCAGTTAGAGTTAGAGTCTACCTAAGCATGCGGTAAAATATTGTTGAGACAAGATCCAGGCAAAACCGAGATTAGATGAGTCGCGACTTATCGCATTTTATCAAGACTTCTAGCTTGAATTAGGCCCCGGCAGAAGCCACAGTAGTGCAGAGGATTATCAACAGCCAGTGGAGCAAATTATTGAAGTTCAATTTTGTCCAAATAAGTTTTTTGATCGGTCATTAAGAATTTACCTTCAAATCCCGACCTATTCACAAAACCATGAACATTTTGAGAAGTTAGCACAACTCAAACCGTTTAACAAGCCATACGCTAACTTTTTGCCTAGATGTGTAAAGTGTGTGGGCTAGTTTTCGTTATTTGTTAAATTTCTGATTAAATGCTGCTCCAAAAGTGCTCAAATAAAGGTGGTTGTAGATTCTGACAAGCAATTGTTTGAGAAACACACAAAAAAAACTTAATGCAAAAAAACAAGTGGGTTTTAGGAAGCAATTGTTTCCTATGGTTTTGCAGTTTCGAATCATTAATTAATTATAATTCAACACGAGCGCCATTTTCGACGCAATTGTATACATCCTTGTAAGTATAAGCCTCATCACTAAACATTGATCTTCAAGTTTTTCAGCAAAACTTTTGTCTTTGAGCTTCCAAACTAAATGCCTTCTGGAAACCTTGCACAATGTTCACAATGTTTTTCAATGGCTAAGGATTCAGGGAACCATTATATAGTCACGGGACTTTGAAATGGAAACTTTTTGGTTTCAACGAGCACATGAATGAATTTTCACATGAGGTTTTTGTAGCTTTGTAGTTAAACTATTAACAAGACTGCTCGTATCAGGGCGAAGCCCTGAATGTTCCGACTGCGTTTTAAGGTTTATGGAGCAGTAATATCCTTAAAAAAGTCAATGAAATAAAACAAAATGAAAAAAAAAATTATTAAAATTTGAAATTTTTTATAAAAATCATCCCCCACACGCCATATAAAGTACAAAAGGATAGATTTCGCTCCTTGTAACAAACCAATTATGGCAAATAAGCTTCTTTTAACCAGTTTGGAACGATTTCTAAGATGGATTAACTCTCCGCTTACGCGTTAATAACGCGAAATATATCGCGCGTTAATTGTCCCAAATTGACCAAAATGGCAATCTTTAAACCTCCGTAACTTTACGAAAAATGATCACAGGTGAAATATCTTTTCAAATTTGAGCTCAGGACAACAATACCTTTCGAATGATATAAAAAAATTTTGTCAAAAATGGCTAGTTAAAAAGTCGAAATTTGTCTGAAGAAAAAAAAACCCACCCCGAGCACAAATATTCCGTTATTTTCGTATCGAAAGTCGGAACAAAAATATAGGATTGACAATTTGACACATGCTAGAGAAAATTATTTGGAAGGAGCAAAATGGATTAAACGATGAGAAATGTTTTCAAGGCTTAAATTAGCCATTAAGCACAAGTAGTTTCAAAGTTGCTTTTGCTCTGGAAATATCGTCAAAAACAACACTGGGACTTTGAATTTCTGGGAATTTGAATTTTCTTTTTCTTGTCATGTGATTCATTTCAGCTATTTGAGGTTTAAAAATTGTTCAAAAGGGTTAAAATGAAAGCTTGCACTTTCAATTTAAACAATTAATTTTAATTTCATTAGCTTCATTAGAAAATTAATTGTCGTTCCGAATACAAAAAAGCGACTTGCTTGGCCTGAATTTTTCTTCAAGCAAGTTTTCATTAATTAATTAATTGCTCTTTTTAAACGGAATATTTCAATACTACTCAAGAACGCCAATGTGTTTGTTGAACTTTTGCGTAATCGGGCGCAGATATCAGTCCAATTTTGATTAAGGTAAATCATTTTGCCTAATTGACACGTTACGAGACGTAAAAAACTTAAAAGTGTATCAAATTGCTTAAAACAACCAAGGAAAGAGATAGAGAGAGGAGAGATAGAGAAAAAAATTAAAATGCTATAATGATACAGGGCTTCACCCTGATACGAGCAGTCTTTCCATGCAAGGATGGATTTGCTTTTGCTGAACGAACAGTCTAATCAAAAAGAAGAACGATTGAAACATTCACTGCAAGACGGAGTTTGCTCAGCTATTAGAGATTTTAACAAAATGTAAAAAAAAATCATCATAAAACCTCATTTACAACATTTAAATCTCATTCAGTTTTACTTTGTTTCAAGTTTCAAGCATGAAACAAGTCTGCTTGTACGTCAAGACAAAACCGTAAAATGTTCAACTGCTTTTTGAATGGTGTCGAATTCATGGTTTTTAATTTTTTCAATAGTATTTTGTCATCAAAAACTAAATTAAAATAGTAAATAGTATAAACAGTGAAATTTCACGACACTTGTTTAGCAATGCCTTTTCAGATTTATAACTTAGTCTTTAAAGCCCGCATAAGCTAATCCTCAAGATGGCTAATATGCCAATTTTAAACATTTCAGAATTTAACCAACAATGGTTGCAGATGAGAAATGTTTTGTTTTTTAATTTGAAATCAAGAAGTCGATACTTTTTTGGTCTCTGACAGAAGTAGAAATAGGTTTATTTTAGTTGGTTTTATGTTGGTTTTAGTTGTTTTAGTTTTTGAGATCGAGATGGTTTCATTCTTTTTGTATTCACTTTTTCAGTATTTGAGATTTAGCAGATGGGTTTTAGCTGGATTTAATGTTGTCAGTAAAGGAGACTGATTTGTTGGCAGTGATTGATATTGAATTAAACTGTTGTCAGTAAATGACACTGAAATTCTGTCGGTTTTTGAGATTAAAGTGTTGGCAGTAAATAATAATGAACAGTCAGAGAGTCTCGCTGAATACCCACAAATCAGTTACTTAATTTTATAATGTTATAAAATTACAATTGTTTTTAAATTATGCAAACAAAAAGCGGATTCAACCTACAATTTGTGGGTTCCTCTTATAATTGCCGATTCCACGACATTGTTGAGGATGTCTCAAAATCAGCAATTTTGAGCTATACAGTATTTTAACTGAATGTAAGTGGAATCCCAAACAGCAAAAAAGATCAAACAAAAATAACAATGTCGCGGATTCCGTGATAAAACTGTTTTTGCCACTTGCGGAATCCCCTTAAAACTTACAAATTGTACAGTTTGGCATCGTAAAGCGCTAAAAAAAAGTTTTTTATTTTTTTTTCGTTATTTGCCAGAGTCGAATTTCATATATTAAGCAAACTTATCAGTAGTTCATATGTTTACGTAAAAAAATAATGAACAATTTTTTTTTCAATTTCGGTGAACTGCTAAATAACTGAGTTTGCGAGCTACGTTAAGCCAGAAAACACAACAATTACTTATAAAACAACAAACAAACTCTATTTTCGATATGCTACAACCATTCAGTTTTTTAAAAACATACAAATTTTATAGTTATTTTTGTTTATATTTTATAGGAGCTTTTGTGAAATGTCCGTTATCCTCAAAAAAAAACCAAACATTCAAATTGAGAACTATTATCAACTTAGAAAATGCATCAATCTATAGAAAACTGCAAAATTTCGTCGCAAAACTGCAATCATCACATGAATTCTAGTTACTTTTCAGTTAGTTTTAGTTAAGAATCAAAAAATATTTACTCTGGCTCAAAATTAACTAAATAACTACCTGTTTTTTTATTCTAAAAAATTTTTCAGGTGGGTTCTCCTCAGTACTAAAAAAAGAGTCTAATTTTGTGCTATTCACCAAAATATTGGGCATATATATTTTATCAAGATAATTACAACAACATCAACTGAAGTTTTTTTTGCTGTAAAAATAAATAAAAAATACGTTCAAATTGAATGTTTTTTCTTCATTTTCTCCCCAATCCGGAACAAAAACTCGACTAGCTTGGATTATAGTTCTTTAATCGTTCTCAAAAACTCTGTTCGAGTTTCTAGCAATTTGGATTGAGATCACCGATATGGTCGGCGCAAAGTTGAGCTTTTCAAACTGGATATCACAAAAATTTCAACGACACATCACGCAAAATCACGTAGTGAAGTGAGACATGTGAGATTGATCTGTTATCTGAAAAATTTTGATCTCTTTTTAAATGAAAAAATAGTCCTTTAATTGAAAAAAAAAACAAGAAACAAAATATGCAACAACAAAAACTGTCGTTAAATAAAACAGTGCTGGACAGGTTTATGGAACGTGTTCCTCATAATTTTCGGTTGTTAAAATAATTGCCAGGAAATGGAATGACTTACCTGAGAATGATTAAAAAGAAGTCAAAGTATAAAATCAAAACTATTAAAATTTTTAAAAGAATTATATGAAAAAACACCAGTAAGCAAAATCATTTGGGGTTATATTTCATATATAAACTAATAACTGTTAAATTTACCCTACATTAATTATTCTGGACTTAATCCTATTTTTTGATTTTGAACTTGTATCAAAAAGCATGTATTTTTCAAACTCCGCTTTATGTTAACAAAATTGCCAAAAAATAATTTTTGTTAGCCGATCTTCTTTTCAAAAATTACCTTTTTTAAATAAATCTTTCAATTTTACGTGGAAACTTTCAAAAAACATCCATTTTTAAACAAATTTCAAAAAAAGTTTCATTGATGAAAAAATCGGTTTCTAATTTTTTTTTTAACGTGAACTTGAAATCATTGTATAATAGATCACTCAAATTAATCGGACGTACGTTTTTTTAGTACTTGAATTAGCGTGAAAAATAGTAAGTATTATTTGAGGTTCCATGGGTAGTAATTAGCTGAATTTGATTAGTAATTAGCTAATAGGTGATTACTAATCAAATTATTCTGGAGGTATCAAGTTTAACTTTTCTCGTGTTTTAAATGTTGCCACTGTTCAGTCGTTTGCTGCCACTACTCAATCGATTCTTATCCACTTTTCTTCAATTATTTCGAAAAATTCAATTTAATTTTCATCCATAAAAAACTTCCTTTAAAGGATTATGAGGATTAAACTCTGTACAATTTATTTTCCACATTTTTTTTGCAAAATTTGCAGCTGTTTCTGCAAAATCAACAGCTTCCTTGATTTCCAGACTAACTCTCATTTATTCAAGTTTTTGAAAAACGATTTCCTCTCACTCATTCAACATCCAAGTTCTCAATTTTTAAAAATTATAAAAATTAAAAATGTAAATGAAATCAAAAATCTTACTCTCAACTCTTATATGTTGAAACAGCCGTACTTCGAGACTTCGTTATTTTATAGTCATTGTTTATATAACCCATTTCTTTTTGGGGCTCAAACTTAAATCATTTGAGTAGATAATTGGCACCTAGTCCCCTTTAGGACAAATAATAACCCACTTCTGGGACAAATATTGGCCCCACCTCTAGGACAAATAATAACCCACCTTTGGGACAAATAATAACCCACCTCTGGGACAAATAATGGCCCCACCTCTGGGACAAATAATGGCCCCACCTCTAGGACAAAGAATAACCCACCTCTAGGACAAATAATAACCCACCTCTGGGACAAATAATGGCCCCACCTCTGGGACAAATAATGGCCCCACCTCTAGGACCTCTAGGACAAACACTCCGAATTATTTTTCATTTTTTTTTATTTTGCGAAGTTATATGAGTAAAGAAGATAGTAAGAGGATGTCGGATGTTTTAGGTCTTCACCCTGATTCGACCAACTTTATTGTTAAGTTTTAAGTTTGCTAACAACAAAATGATATTCGAATAAAAGTTCAAAGACTTGTTATGGTTCCAATTTGCCTTGTTTTTTTTGGGTATCAAGTTACTAACTTCGAGTCCCATAACACTAACTGATTTAACTCATTGATCATGAACAGTGCGATTGAATATCACTTCATTTTTTGGGGCAATCAGTCTACCTTTACCAGCACTCAAAATCGAATTCGGTCTTCAATTACCAAACCCATTCATCTCTGATTAAGCACAGAAGTAGATTGGCAGAAAATGCAGCGATGAATTGACACTCTGACAATTGATGATCTGATTACCTCCAATAATTAGTTTACCAAGTACATGAATATTACTTATAAACGGGATTTTCAGAATCTTCACCTTCAACCGTGAAACACCACAAAATTCTCCAGTACAAGGCTTATTTGTTGATTTCTTAGAAACACAAATGTGTTCGAGGAATTTTGGATTTCGCAGTCAAGCTCTCGAATTTTTTTTACTGACAATTTCATTTTTATATGACTTTAAAGGCATAGGTGCTTGTAAAAGTCCGTACCCTCGCTCGCGTGGGCGTACCCTCACTCCTTGAGAGCCAAGATTCAAGCCTCACTTAAAAACATATTATTATTCATTTTCTTTGGAATAATTCAATGCTATCAATTTTATGAGTCGAATAATGTCCGCTGTGGACCCGGTCGTCTTTCATTGATAAGAAGCTTTGAATTTAAGCTTTTTATAACTAATATTGTTAATAAACATTGGCTTCTGTGAACTGAGTCAAAAATATATTTTTAGTAGTTTCAATTTTTTAGATATTCATAAACTATTACTTCATTTTTCCTTCTTTTTCAAGACACTTTTATCCTCTTTTTTATCTAAATATGAACACGTTGTTTTGAATTAATGGCTAAATTGATTAGCCAATTTTTACCACAGTGTGAACAACTTCCACTTACTTTTAGGAATCTCTCTGAAACTTCTGAAAATTTTATGTTCAGATGAATGTAGGTTTTTTGGCAAAAAATTCATTGAAAAAAACTATGGAAAAAAATTTAACGCCTTTTTTTCATTGTCTTGTACATCTTTATCACTTGGGTTGAAAAGAGGACATTCGGTTGATCGGTACAGTCGATAAATAAGTTGGTCACCTCAACCTCGCAGGATAAGACATAGCCGCTTATCTTTTTGGACCGGCTGTGATTTCTATCAAATTGCTCTTGTCTCTGATTTGTCGCTTTGCGGATTTTGTGAGCCAATTCAATGCAAAAAAACTCACAAAACAAGAAACGTCTTTTTTTCAGAGGCAGCTTATGTTATATTTAACCGTAATCGATTAGTGGAAGTACTTTTGTTCACGCTCATATTATATATTGGTACATAACAATACTAGTTTCTATTTTCAAAAGGAATATAACGTTGTTGTCGTTGAAAAGAAGATTTATTTGAGTGCATCATATTAACATTATTATGATAATGAAATTAATACTTTTGAGCATCTGAAAATACTCCCACTGATGCCTCTGATTAATTCAAAGAACCTGTCAAATAACTGAAGTGTTATTACTTTTTGAATGTCCACCGCCATTTCCTTGGTATTATGACAGTCGTCTACCCAAAGGGTCTGTCTCTCTTTGCAATTTAGTACGAAGTTTCATATTAAGCCACCTACTTCTGTTCGTGTAAATGAGGAATGCAATAATTGAGGAATCCAGTGTAAATGTTTGGGAGAAACACCTCACAAAAACTTGCGATACTCTCCATCAGGGTCAAGACCTATGATTTTCTCGAGGGTGGGAGGCAGGCGGCAATTCGAAGGAAATTTTCCAAAAAACCCAAGTCGACAAAGTTAATGCGATATAATTAGGCAGAGGAGTATCTAGGATTTACTCGATGGGGGTGGGCGAATTTTTAAAAAAAAATTTGTAAATTTTGTCGACTTTTTCGAAAGAACTAGAAAAACCTTGTTTTCGCCTAATTCTTTGCGTCGAAAGCAAATTATGAAAAAATACACAAGAAAGGCGTTTTTAGCACTTTTTTTCAGCGCGCTACCCCTAAAAATTAGTATATACTAGTGTCAACGGTGCATTTTAGAAAAATTTGTTGGTTAACCAAATATGGATGTCCTAAAATAGTAACATAGGGGGCACCATAAGGTCAACAGGGTATCGAACCCAAGAGAAAGATTCGTCCTGTTCCCCCAAAAAAAATCCGTTCCTGGTTTTAGGAAACTTTTTGGAAAAGTCAACCAAGTATTTGAGTTTTCTTGTAGCACGCTCCCTCCTTACATGTATCACAAGATGGAATCAAAAGCGTTCTTAGAAAAATGTAAGAGCTAGGCAAACCAAAAAGATGTGAAATAGATTTCGTGAAAACGTTTACTTGAACCTCTGTACGGCTTTTTTCGTTAAGTAATAAGAAAAGACATTAAAAATTTAATTACGAAGTTGGATCAATACTACTAAAGAACCAGAGGCCAAAATGCGACAGATTAATCAAATTTTGCTTTTTTATTTACATAATTTCTACAAATGGGAGACTAAATGCATTTAATTTGCAATTTTGGTTGATTCAAAAATGCGTTACTTTATCCACTTTCGTAATAAAAAATTAGTTTTCACTTTTCATCCTCTAGGATGGTATAACTGCAAAGACTCTTATACTTTCTTTTTGGATTATTTTTAAGATATGAATAAAGACACTGATAATTTTATCATGTTCATCTTGGTGATCTTCCCGCACCGAGCTCCCATAGATCCTAATCGATTATATTGTCATTATATAGACAGTGTCTATGAAATTACAAAATAATCGATTATAATCCATTAAAAATCGATTATAATGACACTATTTTTCGAAGCAATAAAATCCATAATAATCGATTTTTTTTTGTATGTTTATTCCACAACATTTGAGTTTGAGTTATGATCCATTATAATCGATTAAAATGCTTAGACGCTCGGCGGCCATCACTTAGAGTTTTATCTGGTTTTACAATGTTATTTGGTTGTTATAGTTCGGATTGCCTTTTTTCACAATATTTCATATTTTTACATTTTTTTTTTCAAATTTTCGATCAAAAAATTTTAAAATTAAGCGACCTCAAAAAAGACATTTTGAGACCAAACATGTAAATTTAGCTTTATTTTGCTCATTTATTAGTGTACCCAGGTACCATGAGTCATTCGTAAAATTATTTTAAAATTTTAAAATCAATTTTGCACATCGATACAATCACTCACCAGTTTTTACTTTTACCAGCGGCGGGTGGTTGTCTTTCTCGGAAACATTTAATTCAATTAATTGGTCGAGGCGGGCAGCTATTATGGTTAATGGTTTTCGCAAACAAAGAGGACTTATTAAAATCATTAGATTTGAAGTCTACTTTACTGGGGGGGTTGAATTATGCACCTCAAAAAACTTGTAAAACGTCTTTTTTGTTTAAGAATACCATTTGCCATTGTAACTGCCGTGTCTGACCGTATAATCGATTATTTTTGTCTCGGGAATCCATTATAATCGATTAGAATCCATGGGCGCACGGTGCGGGTTGCAACATAGAAACAACCCGCACAAAATATCAGATAGAAAAAACTCGCGGAAATGAAAAAACTGGACAGCTATTCAGAATTGAGTAATCAAAAATTTGAAAAAACTGTAAATATTTCAAAGGCGACAAAATAAATTGTGGCATCAACTTAATTATTGGCCGAATACTAATCAATTCATGTGCTGATACGTGTTGCGAGCTCGCCAGAAGTCTGAGACAAACTGCTTATGATAAACTGCGCCCACCACCAGGCCTTCGACAGGTTAAAAGAGATCAAATTATGTTTTCTTTTTTTTACATGAAGCATTCAGCAGATAGGAACTTGTTACAATTTTCGACAGTTGTGATTGTAAGAAAGCTTTTCATCATTTAGTCCCTTTTTTGTAAGGGCAGCACCGCAGTGCTATGTTTATAATTTGTAGAATTATCAAACCAAATAAGATAGATAAACCGCAAACTCTAACAAGACTGCTCGTATCAGGGCGAAACCCTGAAGGTACCGACTGCCTTTTAAGTTTTATGGAGCAGTAATAACAAGAAAAAATTAAATATATAAAAATACAATGAATTTTTTTTTAATTTGAGATTTTTTGTGAAAATCATCCCCCACATGCCTAATAAAATACAAAGTGATAGATTTCGCTCCTAGTAACAAATCAGCTATGGCAAATAAGCTTCGTTCAAACAACTTGGAACGATTTCTAACACTGATTAAATCTCGGCTTACGCGTTAATAGTGCGAAATATATCGCGCGTTAATTGTCCGAAATGGCCATAATTTTACAAAAAATGATTACAAGTAAAATATCTTTTCAATTTTAAGCTCAAGACAGCAATATCTTTTGGATGATATAAAAATATTCTGCTAAAAATGGCTTGTTAAAAAGTCGAAAATTGTCTGAAGAAAAAAAACCCTCCCCGAGCACAAATATTTCGTTTCTTTCGTTACGAAAGTCGGCAAAATTATCATGCCCTATACAATTCGTCTAGAATTTAAGCGCAGCAAAAGTGGAGAAGCGTCTGTTAATTGACTATACCACTCTTTTTAAACCAATGATCAAACTGTGCGAGCTGTCTTAACTTGTGAGTTGTCTTCTGCACAACATGTGCTACGTACTTTACATTTGGCATCAAAATACTTTGCATTTAGCCCCCAATCCAACTTTTTTAGGTAAAAATGTATGACATAGGCTCTCATTTTCTCTTGTTTTTTTTTCTTTTTTTTTCCTCTTAGCTTTTGAGATGAATTTTGTTAATGATAGCTGTTGATGATATCTGTCGATGATAGCGGTGGATGATAATTAGAGCAAAAATAGCGACAAGTTGTCAATTTTATTAAAAGCGTTGTTTTTGATGCCAATTTCCTAGGCATATCTTTAAAATGGTCCTTTTTGTTGAAAAGAGAACATCAATTTATTGGATTTTATTGCTCGCTAATTCATGTGGGATTTGTAGAATAAACATAAACTATGCATTTTTACAACAAAAATAATTTCAGCCGACAATTTTTATTATTAAATCAGAAAACCCTCTTGATTTATCAGATTTCGCTAAACAATTTTAGTTTTGCATTTAATTAGACAACTGTTTTTCACATAATTTTTGTGGTAACTCTTTTTTTTCATACTTGTCTTTTTCTTTTCTCTGTTTTTCGAAGGTAATAATGGAATACTTGTGCTCGTAGTGGGTTTTAATGAGCAAATTTTGTTCACTATTAGCAAAATTTTTTCTAAAGTTTGAGAGATTTTGATTCCGAGGGCTTAAAATTGACAAGATATTTTATTGGTGGTCACTTCTTACAATATAAACGGGTTTGAATTTGGGACTAATGTGACTGTTATAATTAAAATTGGGATTAATAACGCGCAATAAATTTTGTCATATTGAACCCTAAGTGGTGAGCTGTTTTTTTCAAAATTAATTAAAGCGAGCAGTTTTTTTTCTATAACTTTTTTATTAAACGCGAGAATTATCAACTTGATTTAAATAAATAAATGTTTTTTATTGTACAAACTTCAGAATTAGTCATGAAAAAAATTGTGTTTTGTAGTCCAGGGGCGGATTTAGGGGGAGCGCAAGGAGCGGACGCCCCACCCCCAGGAATTCGACCCTCTACCGACCCAAAGAATCCCCCTTTTGAACTATTTTGAGATATCCATTTTTTGCTGACGGACCCTAAAATTTTTCTTAAGGCGCCTTTGGTACCAGTATATACTTATTTTAAGGGGGAGCGCGCGCCAGAAAAACGCGATTTTTCGTTTAAAATTTTCCAAAAAGTTCCCAAAAACGCCTTTTTGGCCTGTTTTTTCCAATTTTTGCCTACAGCGCAGAAATTTTGGCCAAAAAGGGGATTTTTTATAGCTTTGGAGAGCTCTGGGAAAACCATTTTGGTCGATCTAAAAAAAAGGTCGACAAAATTTCGAAATTTTTTGAAAATCCACACCCCCTCCCCCTCGAGAACCTAGATCCGCCCCTGTTGTAGTCCCTGTTTGTTGTTTTTATTTAAAATCAAAAACCTTTTGATTGATTTTAATAGGCAATAGAAATTTTTTCGGGTTCGCTATGATAGGAGCAGTCGTGTGAGATTTTATATTCACTTCCACATTAATGCTTAAAATTACCATTCGTTGTCAATTCTCCGACTCCATTAAGTTGGTAATTACAAAACCAATTTAATATCCGATTGAAAGTCTGAAAAAACTCTGAGTTTAAAATTCATGTTTATTCTATGATGAATTCGTTTTCGGACAATCTTATAGCACTTTCCATTTTTGATATAATGAGACAATTTGTGGTTGCTTAACTAGATATTGGGTGTTCCAACAGCCAGCTGACTTTTTGTTTAAATTTCCAGCTCTTATGGAATTCAAAATTGATCATAGTTGTGTCCTGATGATGATAATGTTGATCAGGCATTCAATGATTTTCAATTAACTATTCAAAAACAAGTAAAAACAATTATTTATGTTTGTCCAATTATTGATCTTCTCAGCAGACATGTGGAAAAAAATTGCAAACTGTTTACAAAAAAAAAAAAAACGTTTTTTAGATTTTTCATTCTGCGTATTTTTTTTTGATTTTTTCAATTTTTTCCATTTGTGCAACGGCTGTTTTGAAAGCAAAAAACGGCCATTTTTTCAACCAAATACAATAATCAGTAAAATTTGAAAAAATTCTCAGCTTTGATTAAGAGAATCCAGTCCTAAACAACACAAAAAAAAAGCATAAACGCTGGAAAAATTACTAGCTATGTTAGTACCTCCCCATTTTTCTCCACCAAGCTCCTTTTAATTTGATTACATATGTCTTAGGCAAATTGGATTGACTTTGATAGCCCTCCTAAAATAGTTAAAGACTGCACTAAAAAGTGAAAGGCCATATCAAAAACGTCAGTTTTTCATAAAATATACCAAATAAGCAAAAATGGCATTTTCAAAATGTTTTCGAGTGAAATAGTGGGAAGAACAATAATTGGGAACCATTTTGCCTCAACGACGGCTTCTTTAAGTAACTCATGAAATTTTGTTTTTCTTAATGAAACCCGTAAAGCTGTGAATTTTTATGAGCTGTTTCGCGAACATTAAGTAGCATTTAATGTCAAATTTTATAGAAGTCAATTAATTGTTGAGTGCAATTTGACAAACAGGTTAATTTATTCCTTCTCTCGTAGGTTGATCTATCTAGTTTCATATGCAAATAATCGAACAAAAAGTCGCCCTCAAAGAAAGATTAAAGTCGCTCGACAAAAAATTCTGGGACAAAAAAAAACTTTTTAATTTTGACATGATCTCATTGTTGTTAAAAGGCCAATTAAATTGCTTAGAAAAAAAAGAGAAAAGAATTTAGAATTTGATCTTTTTTTATTAAAAGAAGATCTTTTATTTTTTTTAAAAGAAGATAATCTTTAGCAGTTTCAGTAAAAGAAGTCTTTTTTCTTTTTCTAAAACATCTGATTCTAAATTAAGTTCATAGGTAAATGAAAGATTCCTACGAAGTACATTTCTAAAGGGCATTTTTATGCGTCTTTATATGCAAAAAATATATATGAAAGGTTATAAACATGATTTTATGGTGACAAATACGTAATTTGTTTCAAAAATAACTGATTTCTCTGATGTTTTTTGTTATTGTCGTACCTTAAAACGCGCCATTAAACAGCGGCGATCTATTGTTTCAGATATTTTTATTTCAATTCAATTCGGATTCAATGCTTTGAGTTATCATATGATTCTGTGAGAGTTCTTTTGTCTTCCTCTTTCAGCCCCGGTTCGACTTCCTGCTGTTTGGAGGCGTCGCTTTTCATCTTCACCAGACTTGAGTCGAAATTGCGGCAAAGAGTCGAATAATTGTTACATTCAGAACGAACCTTTGTTCGTCAAATAAGTCTGAAAGACTCAATGTCATTTCAACTCAATGTTATGTCACGTTGGATACGTGAAAATTTGCCAACAAAAATAGAAGATAACCAAGTTCAGAAAAGTGAACATTTTTTTTGCACTGCGTCTGTTTTTTGAATTTAACGCTCGAACCCCTTAAGGTTTTATTTTACACTTCCTAAAGACAATCAGCGTCTATTTTAAGACCTCAAATATAACGCCCACTCCTTTTTCGGCATCTTCACTGCATTGATATTCACCCTCCTATCACAGTTGATTTTTATAGACTTTACTGTCCACTTCTTCTCTTAATTTGGCATGGGTAACTTTTTCCTCCAGACTGGATAACTTTTATAATAGTCTGGTCTCCATAGTCCGGACTAACGCAAATTTAGATTTCTCTTGTGGGTATGATTTCAATTACTTTCAGGTGTTTCTCTGTTTCTCAGCAATCAGTTCTCTTCACTTCCATTCCTTGTTTATGTTTATTTATCCCAATAACAAACTAGAGTTCAAGCCCAATTTCACGCCTAAATGCATACTTGCTTCTCACCTTTTCCAAACTTTGAATTTTGAGCTATTTATAATTTCCTAATCATTAGTTATTACACTTGATATTCACTTCTTAGTTTTCAAATTTCACTTATTTTTTTGCGCTTAAATTCACTATTGAAGAATTTAAGAAAAAAAATATTGGAATATCCAATGAAAAAAGCCGACACTTTTTCCAATAACGGAATTCGTAAAAAAAAAATTAATGTGCCTCAGCAAAACGAAACCCGGCAAAGGTATGCGGCTTTAAATTGATGGCCTAAATATTCGCCGCTTCATAATTTGACGCTTAAAAAATACCCACTCATTATTATTTTCTGTCACATTTCAAAGCTTGAAGACAATTTCTTTTCATTTACTATTTGGCGCCCGCCGAGAAAACTTCCTCAATTTTTATCACTTTTCCATCTCAAATCAATTTATTATTTATAGCGCTTTTTACATCTAAATTGACGCTTAAATCTCCTGTGAATCTTTTTATTTTAAAAGAGAATTCGTCAAATTAGCGTCATCATTTTGTTACGACCTCAGCACAAAAAGACTTATCTTGGCAAAAAGTTTATCGGTCATTCTTTTTGTGGCCAAAATTTGCCATCATTATTTTTTTCCGCCTACAAAGAACGGGTAATTAGTAAATAAACTCCCCAAATTTCGACCAACAATTTTAATTCAACGCTTCATAATTTTCACTCATCAAAATTTATTTTCAGACCATTTCGTGGAACATTCCTCCTGCTTTTAATATGTGACGTATAATCGAACTTTCAGTAATTATTGTTCTGCTGCATTGATATTTGAGCCAAAAGTTGAATTATTTCTTTATTTTCCAATTTCTTTTTCAAAATCCTTTTGTAATTTCAAAAAAAAACGTAAGCAAAAATCTGATTTTCACTCGAATTTGTTTCAAATTGGAATTTCTCCAGAAATTATCTAATACTGTGTGAAAATGGTATGCGAGTCAGTGAACGAAACGAGTCCCGAAAACGAGCTCAGCTCGGCGATTCTCAAAGCGGGCGACTACGGGTCCATCGCCATCTGTCTCGTGTCCATGCTGTTCGGAGTGACTGGATCAGTCTACGTGTCGGTTCGCATCATCCGAGAACCAAGACTGAAGTCGTTTCGCTACTTCTTTGTCGCCAATCAGTGTGTAGTGGATTTTTGCACCACTTTTTTCCTGGCGGGAAGTCGGCTGCTGCACTACTACGGCTTCGTCGGATACGTTTCCAGGTGACTATGATTATTGTACCCCCCTAAATTGTGGCGCCCTACATTCTGGTTGCCAAAACTTTCAAAAGGGTCGCCTTTGCTATAGTTTTAGGACAACCATTTTTGACGGCCCAACCTCAAACATTTTGTAATCGCACCTTCGCCAAATAAATTTTTTGGTAAAACTTTGCACAAAAATGCTCAAAACCTCATTTTTAGCATATATTTTTTTGAAATTTGTCTTAGAAATTTTTTGGAAAACCGTCCCCCTCCTAGAAAAAATTCTGCGCACACCACTGGCCAAACTTAAAGTAATAAAAGAGTTTTTGGTCCCACAATTTGCTCATTTTCCAAAAACAAATTTCAAAAAAAAACATCATTTTTTCCTAAGAAAGTATTTATTCAAAAAAATGTGAAGAAGAAAAATCGCTCGAACAAATGAAAGTTCTCGGCAGATTTTACAAAGGTCAACATTTGTCACCTATTAAAAAGTAGGATACAATAGATGAATCCTTTGTCGCTCTGCTATGAATTTTCTAGAGCTTGACAATTATCCGACAAACTTGTTTGCAAGGACGCGGAAAAAGTATTTTTTCCTGTGAAAGCAGATTCCAAAAAAAACCGGATCTCAATAGTTTTTATTAATCTGTTATGGTGACCGCTCGACTAGCAGAAAACTCGACTAGCTTAAAAGTCTGAAAGTTAAAAATGTATCGATTAGCATAATTTTGATAGCTTCATTTCTCAGAAATCCGAAACATAATCCGTTCCAGTTGAAACTTGTATTGATTGCAAAAAGGAGAGGATGTTAATTTGGTTCTAATTTGGATGTTTTCAGTCAATCGGAATTGCTCATTTCACATACAGCAAGTTTAATCCGAATCAAATGCTGGGGTGGAAGATCGGATCTCTTTACTCCCCCTTTGCAAGGGGGGGGGGAGAGATTCGTTAATAGCTACAAAATTTTCATATAGTTTACCATCGAATTATTTCTTTGTAGAACTCTGGAAGATCTTAATTTGGTCTATCTGGCGGGGATGTTAACTTAATCCAAACTGTGATTTATGTAAAATTTGTCGAAATTTAATTTTGTCGAAATTTGAACTCTGTGTTTAGATTTTGGTGTCTTATGCACAAAACGTCCCAAGGTCATCAATATTTTTATACCTTTAATTATAATTTCTACGGTCGAATCTGATTAGCTATTAGTAGCCAATCAAATTCAAGCAACGTGTTCAAGCAGTTCAATCATGACTTCCAGCAGATAAAAAAACATACTGAAATTACCAAAATGTAAAATTTTTTCTTAAAATAACTTATTTTTCAAGTAACTCGGCAAACTTTGCCCGTACGAGAAATATTTTGTAACACGGCTCCAGCAATTCAAAGTTCTTTAAATTTGGTTATTTCGGCCAATATTTTTATCTGCTTGAAGCTTTAAATGAAAAGCCGGATCAGCTTGTTTGAATTTGAGTGTCTGATTAGCCAATCAGGATCAACCTTATTACTTTGAGCTGAAAAAGACATATAAATACCGATTTTGGGCCGTTTAGTGCATAAAAACCCAGATTTTTATGCTAGTTGATACATTTTTCAATTTAAAAACTTTTATGCTAGTCGAGCTTTATGCTAGTCGATACACCGCCATCTGATCTTAATGAAACCCCGTTTCCCAGTCAGGTGCTAAGAAATGAATCTTCAACACGCTATGAAAAAGGAGAGCCGATTGCTGTGCGAATAGCATGGTGGCCAGTCAAAATGGTCTAAGAGCAGAAAGGACCCAAGAGCAAAAAACAGAGAAAGATTTGTTTTTATAAGCTATTCCGTAAGTTCACTATAAGAATAGACATTATTATCAAAGAAACTAATTTTGTGCATTTTCAATAAAAAAACTTGATAAAATTATTCAATACATGCATAATTTTTTCATTTATAATTTTCTGCTTTTCTGCTCTTGAATCCATTTTGCTTTTACACCATTCTACTTCTTGCTCTGCCTCCATATAGCATATATTTATACGACTAGATACTTGAAGTTCAATTTTTGAGAAAGTACAAGAAAAAAAACCAAGAACTGAAACTTTTTCATCCCTATAAATGATATCAAAAATTTCTGCTGTTTCTAACTTTTGAACAGCTTCATTAATCATTTAATAACGGCCGGATGAAAAAACTCAATAATTGTAAAATATGCTGGCTGTCTGGTTGAAACTAGGAGTATACTGCCGTAAATTGTCAAAAAGTTATTCAGACCATTATTTTCTTAAACCATTATTTTCTCTCCGGTCTGAATCACGAGTGAAAATATTTTAATATAATATTACAATTGAGCCCTACAAGTTTTCTTTGAGACACCTAAACTTGTTCAAAAAAACCCTGCGTAATTCAGTCGTTAATTCCCAATTTTCGAGCGCGGTCGTTTTTCAAACCAAATCAACTGTTAATCAAATATAAATTTTAAACCTGGCAACCAATCCTTTTTTGAAAAGAGAAAAGGGGGGTTGTTAAATACAACAAATTAACACGTTGACCTTGATCTTCACACAAACCCGTTGTAAAATTATGACGCATGCTTCCGAACAACTAAAATAAATTTTATTTCAAAAAACCTTTCAAGCATTTATTGTTCACTCTAAGTCTTTGATAGGTTATATTGATACTTTATCAAAAAGCTTTTAAAAATGGAAATTGAAGTCTGACCGATAAAAATATTTGCAACCGATTAGAGATAATAGTTTAGTAGTAAACTAAGTGCAGCCGATTGTCAATTTTTTCTAGAAGCGATTTAAAGAAAAACGTTAGAATTGGTGGTTATAAAAACTAATACAGCGTTGAAACTCAGCATCTTATCGAAATGTAACAATTATTTAGAAAACCCAAAATATTGAAACCAGTTATTCTCGAAATATTATAACCAGTTATTCTCGACGCCGCTACACTTTTTTGATTCCTCAACCAAGACTAAAAGGGATATAATATGTTATCACAATCGACCCTCATAAACGATTTTTTTGGAATAATCAAATTGAGCAAAACCGTGCCGACAGGCAAACATCAGAAGGGATTCTCAAACTTTTTGATTATTCTGGCATAAGAGATTAGAACATAAACTTATTCCAGTAATATTGAAAATTCCAATTTTCAAACAAAAAATGACAAAAATTTTCAACCAAGTTTGTGGTTTTCTCAACACTATATATATATATATATATATATATATATATATATATATATATATATATATATATATATATATATATATATATTGCTAAATAAAATTATCCGGATAAAAGGAATGAAACCAGAAACTCAAAACGCATTTTCCTCAAATTGGGTTAATTTTAGACAAAAAATGCTGTAAACCATTGCTGCTTAAAATTTTAAACAAAATTAGTATGATGCATTTTGTCTTGCAAATTCGGGACCTAAAACTTACCCCAAAAGCAATAACTTTTGGCTTTGTTATGATAATAAAAAACTACTCTTGACTTTTTAGCTCATTTACTGGCAAAATTATATCGCTGCAAGCTTGTTAAGTAGCCCAACAAAAACTACACAAAGTATAATTTTCTCAATTTTGTATAAACTTAGTTTTTTTCGTTTGTTGCCAAAAAATGTCATTTTTACTGAATAAACACCATTTTTTTTTAAATAAAAACTTTTTGCGCACACTTTTGGAGATAATATCCTTTCTTAAATTTTGTTAGGTTTTATGAAAGGCTCGCAGTGATTTTGATTTGATAGAAAATGAACATATAGATTTGGAGTAGTTTTTGGT
>NW_026970808.1:0-23726 GCF_963678635.1 Symsagittifera roscoffensis | reverse complement strand
ATTGGTGTTCATTAATTTTTGTCAAAAATTAACCCAATCGAGAAAAACGCGTTAGAGAAAGTTTTATTCATTTTGCCCTGATTATTTAGAAATGTTGGCTTGAACTTTTGACACATGGCTGAAAAAAGGAATTGACGCTAATTGAACTAATATCGCCGAACAAAACTTAATTTTGGAGCCATACTCAAAGTACTAAAAGTTGTTCTTTTTTCATACTCATTTTGTACTCAAAGTTGTTCTTTGAGAAGCACATGAACGTGGCTTAGTCCTTTTTATTGAACTCAAAGTTGTTCAATCAAAAAAGTTGCTCTTGGAGAAGCACCGGAACGTGGCTTGGTCCTTTTATTACGTAAAAACGGATAGAAGAAGTAACAAACCTTTCTGAGCTTGGCCTCAACCACAAAGCCGATTTTTTTTCGACTTAATGCGAAGTTTTATGTCTCAACCGCTAATGACAGACAAGGCAAAAATTACTATTTTTTTTAGAATAAAGTTTTGTATTTTTGTTTTACAACGTGCTTTTTCTCTCCAATTTCTTTTGTGGCTCAAAATGGATTAAGTAAAAGCCGGTTGTTCTAGACACGAAAACAAAATGGTTAATCATTTATCAGTTGAAGCATTTTAATATCACCATGACACAGTTTTTAAAAAAATTGTGATGACGGTTTCCAGGAAGCGCTCAGCTCACTTTCTCGTTTTCAATAACAAATTTTCTCGCTTTCACGAGAACAAATTGTTAATCCTTTATCAGTTGAAGCGTTTTAATATCACCTTCATTACAATTTGTGAAAAAAAATTGCTATGACAATTTCCAGGAAGCGCTCAGCTCACTTTCTCGTTTTCAATAAAAATTGTTTCAGAAGCATGAACCTTTAACTCACAGCACGATTAAATATGTCAAACAGTACTACAGCAGTGACAAAAATGGATAAAAATTGATCTGTTTATAATCTGTAGATATTTTGAAGATGATTTATAGATAATGTTTAAAAATTGCGTTTAAAATTGATAATTTTGTATACAAACTATACGGTTAGTAACAATTTCAATTGTGACCTTCTAGAACTCAAATTAACAACTGCTTTTTTTTCTCAATTTTTAGCAAAAAAACTGTACCCAGGAAACATGAGGAACTCTGAGACGCTCCACTTGCTTGAGGAAAATGTTTAGCGCAAACTACACGTTTCAAGAGATTTATTTAGAATTTTGCAACCTAAAGGTTCCCGCGGTCAGAAAAACATTTCTTCGAATGCAAAAAAAATAACTGAAAAACCTATCTTACAATTTATTTTCAATATATGTATTTTATCTAATCGGTGATTATGTTGAAAAATTGGTATACAATCTGTGAATAAGATGATTTTCAGTCAGTTAAGACCTGTAGATACACTGTTTACAATCTGCGTATTATTTGTAGATAATTTGTATATAAAGTAAAGATAATCGTTATACAAAATGTATACGATCTGTGTATAGCATGCATGAAAATTGATACAGAAAAATTTGAAGAAAAGTTTTGATAATGATTATAAGATGGAGATATACAAAATGAAATTTTTGCAAAAAAAAATAAATGCTTTAATACAGGGGCGGATCTAGGATTTTCTCGAGGGGGGGGGGGGGTGCGGATTTTTAAAAAAGTTTTGAAAATTTTTTCGATTTTTTTATAGGTCGACCGAATCGATTTTTTCGAGCTCTTTCCTAAGCCCGGTTTAGTCCCTGTTTTGGCCAAATTCAAATTATCTGCGCCGCAGGCAAAATTTTGAAAAAATAGTCTAAAAAAGGCGTTTTTAGGCACTTTTTGAAAAATGTTAACCAAAAAATTGCATTGCGTTTTTTCGGCGCGCGTTTTCCCCTCAAAATTAGTATATATTGGCGCCGAAGGCGCATTTAGAAAAATTTTAGGGTCGGTCGGCCAATAGTGAATTTTTTAAAAAGTACCAAAGGAGGGACGCTTTGGGTCGGCAGGGGGTCGAATCCTTGAGGGGTGGGGGGGGGGAATGGTAGGCGTCTCTTTTTAAATCTGCCCCTACTTTAAAATATAATATCGAAGTTTTACACTACAACGTATCTTAAGTTTGTATAATTTTTTGCAGATAATCGATTCGATTTTGTCACTTTGGGCACAACCGGCTACTATTGATCAAAGCTATTCGTTTTGTTTGTTTTGTTCAGCTAATATAACTTTCTCTTCTCTCTAATGTTTAGAGAGGAGAACATTATTTTAAAATTGATTGAAAAAATAGGCGTGCAGTGACAGTTGCAGTCTCTCTAGGGTCTTTCGAGTCGACACTATCTGATGTAAAAGTAACTCCTTTTTATAGTGATAGTATTTCAGAGTTAGTTATACTGGTAAAACTTTTCAGTTCATATTGAAAAAGAGTAACTAAAAATTGTTGAGTTTTCCCGTTTAGAATAATTGAAATCGAGTTGGCTGAACTCTCTCTTTGTTCACAGGTGTCGCACTTTGTACATGCTGTATGCGATCGCGGAGTACGTGTCCCCAATGATCCTCCTTCTGCTGTCAGTCGAGAGATTCGTAATCACAGTCTACCCTCTCCACAAGGACACCTTTCTGAGGAAGAAGAACTACTTGGGTAAGCCTTCTTCCATGTTGGACAATTAAAGCATCTATATATACATATATTCACTAGTGGATTAAGTTCTCCTTTTACTCATGGGTTCAAGCCCCTGACCACCCAAAGGGATGGTACTATTATAGGACATTCATTTTTGGTCGACTGAACCTCAAACGTATTGCACGTTGTTTATCCCAAATTTTCAAACTATTTTCAAACCCCCTTAATTTTTGGTTTTGGACAACAATATCTCTCAGATGGTATAAAAATTTTCCATCAAAAACGCTAAATTAAAAGTTGGGAAATTGTCTGAATAAATAAACCCAACCCAACCCAACAAGCACGAATGGTCCGTCATTTTCTTCAAAGTTTAGTTTGGAACAAAAAAACTTTCAAATGTTCAGGCCATGTAACCAAGATTGCGTTATAACCATATCTTTTTGGAAAATCTTTTTGTCATAATTGAAATAATTTGAGAACAATTATAAAAAAAACTGTTTAAAAAAAACTTTTTTGGTCTGAATAATTTTGGTTTTCAAGTCCTTCTTGAGTCTAGCGAATATTGAACTATCAGCTAAGCAGCAATCGTATCAAGTAATGGACAATTCTCAAAAAAAATTCATCTCAAAGTTGGTATCGTTGCTGCTAATTTAGCAGTTTAACGAAATGTAAAATTATTCTACAGTCTTCCGAAAAAGAAGAAGAAAAAAGAAATTTAAAAAGTAGAAAGCACACAGATTGAAGGAAAATTTTTTTTTTCATTATTCCTTTTGTTTTAGTTTAAAAAGGTATTCCTTACAAAATTGTTGACGAGCGATAAAATGCTGCTAACTTAGTTACCTGCTATACTCGTTATAATTTTCTATATGGGCTCAATCTGATTATACGATGGATGTATAACTACTATGTAAGATTATGATTTTGGCCAATTTTTATAAAGTGTGGTCAATTCAGGTACTGCTGCCTTGCTCATTGCCGCAATCAACTTCGGGAGCAAAATATCATTCTGCTCCCCTATATAATTCAAGTTAAGGTATTCTTAGTAGTCAGTGATAGCTCATTGCAATTATGAACAGCGAAAACTTGTCGCTGATCAATTCAATCGAAATTCAATTAATGGGTACATCCGTGAGTTATGCATATCGAATCCCATACCCTCTAAAACATCGCCGTTTGGTTACTGTGTTTTGCTAAATCAATCTAATGTTCCAATTTTTGTAGCAAAAGTAACGGAATATTTGTGCTCGGGTGGTTTTTTCTTCAGACAAATTTCGACTTTTAACTAGTCTATTTTGACGGAACTTTTTTAATCGTTCAAAAAGTATCGTTATCCTGAACTTCAATTTGAAAAGATTTTTCACCTGTGATCATTTTTCACAAGGTTATGGGGGGGGGGGGGGGGTTAAAGATTGCCATTTCGGCCAATTCAGGACAATTAACGAGCGATATTATTCGCGCTACGCTATTCACGCGTAAGTGGAGATTATATCCGTCTTAGAAATCGTTCCAAATTGGTTGAAGGAAGCATATTTGCCATAAATGATTTGTTTTTAAGTTTTAATAGTTTAAATTTTTTCATGTTCTTACTGTTCCATAGACCTTAAAAGGCAGTCGGAACATTCAGAGCTTCGCCCTGATACGAGCAGTCTTGTTGTAAATTACCTTTTGGAATATTATGATAGGCTGCTCTGCGTAAAATTGTTGGATGACAGGACAAAGTATCCCATACGAAAGTACCACTTTACAAAATATCCCATACCATTATATCCCACGTCAATTCAAATATCCCATAAAGGATTAAAAGTTAATTTATGTTTATTGATTACTAGGGATTGGTGTATATCTCTAAATCGCAATTAAAAATAGACTCAATTCAACTGCCTCAATTATTTCGAGACGCCATATAGAGAAAGTGCTAATGGTAAAAGAGTCTTTTCCAGTGGTTAAATTGTATTTTTCAATCTGTTAATGGAGTCATAACTTTGAGAAAACTTTGACAATGAAACACAATGCAAAGATATATCACTAAACACAAAGCACCAATACAATAAACACCAACTGACAGATTTTATCTTTAGTAAGACTCAACAAACACGGCAAAGCGTTGCTTATCTTCGACGGACATGAGTTCACTAAAAAGCGAGACACCAAATCTACCATTCACTGGCGTTCATATGGCGTTCAAAATGGCGTCCATATAACTGCCCAATGACCATTATAACTTGCGACGAAACCATTATTTCATTCAATTAAGAGAACAGCCATGAGTTTTATCCCCAGTCGCAGTTGAAAGCAAAGAGCCTCAAAACTGTGAACGATAATCAGGCAATTCAGCTTTCACTTCCTTCACGTGCAGCCCTGACAAAAACCCTCAAAAGGAACAAAGCGCGAAAACCACTCCCAGTGAATTCATCGACCGACGGTCACTTCGAACTTCCCGACAAATATTTACTTTTTGTCTACATGATAGCGGAAAAGAAGACAATGAGCGATTCTTTTTTCTCGGTGGCCTGGAAAACTTAAATCATCTTCGCGTGAATATTAAAGTTTGGCTTTGTGATGGAACTTTATAGGTATGTCCGTCTCATTTTTTTGATCAATTGTACACAGTAAATATCCAGATTGGCGGCTTTATCCCCCCTGCGTTTACGTTTTGCTTAGGAATTAAGAAGCGTCCTCTTACAGCAGGTTTTTGTAAGCCCTCATTGGCCTCATTGGAGACATCGTACAGGAAAAAAATCTCAATTAGTTAGAAGAAGCTGCCTTGAACGCATTTTCGTTCCAATATAAAACTGAAATCAAAGCTTGCTATTTTCATTTATGCCACAACTTCCATCGCAAGCTTCAGAGTTGGGTCTGAAAAAAACGTATGAAAAGCATGCTAAGATAGACTTCACATTTTAAAAGATCCCAGTTTCAAGCTTCGTTCCTATCTCAGATGTCGAATCTCCGTTCGTTTACATTTGTCATAGACAGAATTTACAAAACTGCCGGTCAGTTTGACATTCCATCAGGTATCCTCGACAAAATTGTTATTGACAAGCTCGCATCATTATTCCAGAAAACTTATATTAAAGAGAAACAATTGGTCAACAACAGCTTGATCCTTTGTTCCCCCCAGCTTTTTGTAATTGTTACGAAAACGCGGCGGGAGGTCTCATTCGAACAACCAATTCAGTTGAAGGCTGTTATATCGGCGTTACGTCGCTTTTCCAGGGCATTCACCCGTCAATTCATATATTTTTTGGAAAAAAATAGCTTGATTTTTACAATCAGAAATTCAAAACTCTGAGAGCAACCAGTGGTACCACCAATCAGCCCGTAAAAAATTCCGAGAACTCAATGAAAAAGTGCGAATGATAACTAACTCCTAAAAAAAGCTCAAATATAGTAAATTATGTTCAAGCTTCGGCTCATTTGACATTCTCCTAGATTTCTTTTTGTCAAATTGTCAGCTTAATTTTGTCAAACTGTCGGCTTTTAAATGCGTTTTTAATTGATTTACCAAAAATCGTAAAAATTTTGGCCCTTAAGTCATCGTAGAGGTAACAACTTTTGGGAGGTGATGGAGGCCAATACAACAATAATTTTGTATTTTCCCTCACCCCGCTCCCACATACCGGCTACCAATTTCGATTAAATTTTTATCGGTTTCGAACTAGTACTTTTGATCCAACGTGAATCGATCGTTTGATCTTTTGACCAAGAGTCATATTGTTTTACCATAATGCCAAGTGATTTTGAACAGTCGTTTTTTCATCCTGTGATAGTTCAAAAGGATGATGGATTTAAAACACGAGTGAAATTTTTTGCAACAAATTTGCAACGAATTTTTTGCAACGAATTTTTGCAACGAATTTTTTGCAACAAAAATCAACAACATCAGGTTTCGTTTTTAAGTTTCACTGAACTAAATGCAGACACTTATCTAAATTGTACTTTTTATCGTTTTTTCTGCTCAAGAAATTTTCAAGTTGGCGATATATGTATTGCGATTTGATTTTGATTTGTTTTTTCATTTGGATCCAAGTTCATTTGCTGAGATGAAGAGATGTTATTCTCTAGCTATAATTAGAAAAATTAAAGTAGCGTAAAATATAATTTTTTAGTTTTGCAAGTTGAATAGAATTGTAAGATTTCTCAATTAAAATTTTGGTAAAAAGATTGGGGAGTGAATAGTTTGCGTCCCGCAAACGGGTTAAAAGTTTTAAAAACATTTCACAGAAACTCAACAAAAATTACCATTTAAATCCCGGCGTTTCAACGAAAGAAAACGACATTGCTGAAAAATATGGCCCATGAGTCCATAATCAAAACTGTTGATAAGCAAGACCAATTTTGACAAGAGTTTGTAAATTGAGACCTAGATCAATTTTATTCATATTTCGTATTTTTACAAGTTTTTTTTATCGTAAGTTCTGCTGAATCACTCTATGAAAGACGGTTTAAGTTCTATTCAACATAGATGTTAGCTTTTTGTTGTACGCTTTAACCCCCATTCTACGCTGTTCATTAAGCACTACAAAGGAACATGACACTAGCAAACGTTTTTATTTTTTCTCAAAAATCATGTAAAAAAAATTGTATAGCAATTTTTCCAATAGTTTTTTATGTTTTCAATTTCTGCCAATGGAAAACTCATTAACAGTCATTAAAGGTCAACTTATCTGATATTTTACATCTATAAGGTCATCAAAAATGATAAGGTCACCGAACTAGGAAACTTAATGTTTGATTAAATTCAGCTGTACATAGAGCGGTACAATTTTTGTGACTTTTGAGTCAATAAATCAAAGCTAAACTTCGTGACTCTTTATAAAAAAAATGATTAAAAGTATTCAAATCTTGTGAAGTTGCTTTCGTACACTTCAATTAATTTATATTTTAATTCAACAAATGTGGCTTACAATAGAATGAAAATAACCTTTCCTCCTGCAAAAAAATTGGGTTTATAATCATCATTTGCGTGGGAAATTCAGTGTTTATATCCAATACAATTCAAAACCTAATTATACTTCTCTGATCTTTCATGACATTTAAGCTTTACATTTAGAGCGTAATGATCAATCCATCATCGGTGCCCAAGAACTGATTTGGTTCTTATTACATGCACTTTTTCATCTTTGTTTTTAAATTAACTAGAAAAAAACTAACCAAATATGCCCCAAAAAAGGCCCTCAATTTTCAAAACCGCCTTTTTTGTAATGTTGTTGGAAGTTTTTTTGAAATAATGTATTGTACAAGAGGAAAAGTTGGCAATCAGACACGGTATGGGTTTAAAGTGAAGCTGGAAGGTAATTACTTCACATGGTTGAAATATCTCATTGAAGTTCAAATTAACTTGAACAACTTTCCCTCGAGATGAAATGGAAACCGCTGGTAGGGAAGTTTATAAGAGTACCTTTGATGGTGTTTTTTAATTCAATTATGTAAATTGAAAAAAGATTTCACGCTGCACGTGATCGAAAACGATTATTTTTCTTTTGCTGCCAACTTTTATCAAGAAACAATGATAGCGAGGATAGACATTCCCCAGTAAAGAGTGCAGATCTAATCAAAGTTTTGATTTCAAGTTGTTCAGGGAGTAATTGATTGTGGCTCCCAAATAAAAAGCTGAATATTTGAAAAGAAAATTGTGAAAAAAGTGAGCGATTTGGAGTGTGTGAGTATATGTGTGTGCGGGGGGGATGTGTTTTTTTCTTTTTTCCGTAATGTTTCGACCCGGTACCCCTGTCGTACTATTCAGCAAAACCCATTTTTGCCCGACAGACCCTGAAGTTTTTCTAAAGGCCCCTTTGGCGCCAATCTATATTAATTTTGAAAGGGAAACTCGAGTAAAAAAAGCATTTTTAGGCGAAAGCCTACCAAAAAGTGCTCAAAAACGGAAACGTTGTGCTTTTTTTTTCATAGGAGTTTTGTACTAGAAGCTTTGTACTAATTCATTGGAGTTTTGTACTAATTTAAGCTACCTCATAAATCAATTTGTATACCTAGAAAAGCTGAACTAACTTTTTATACCTAATTTTTGTATCAGATTTGTTAAAAAAAATACTAAAAGTCCTCCCCTGATCAAAGCTATGAAATTGCCTACCGTCTGCTAAACTAAAGGTCAAAACAGTATAAAAATTTGCTTTCCGAACTAGAATTAAGTTTTGAATTATGAAAAGAAAGATGAAATAGCAGTAACATAGATTGAAAAAAGAAAAAGCATCCGGTTTTACCAGGATGTTGAGATATATTTTATGAAAAACACGGCGGTAGAGTATTAATTACAGTATCTTTTTTCAAAATTATTATGACGACAGCAATCAATATTTATTCGGACGAAGGCTCTCTTTGTTCTTTGTCTTCCTCTTAAATTCATGTAATTCTTGTAACTTTATAGTAAAAGTTATGAGAAAATATCGCAGTTTTTATCTTGAGTCTGATTGTATGATACAAAACTTGTCCATTTCTGGCCTTAAAGACAAAACTGTCTTAAATTTTCTGGGGATTAATAGGGTAGCTTTTGATTGGTAAGAATTGCAATTAAAGTATAAACTGAAAAATGTGCCTAACGGCTTGTGTATGTACTAGATTGTCTGCTTAGTGCGATGTAACAAAAAATTACGACTCTTGTGGAAGGGGTGTCTAGCGAAATCTTTCTCAGAAAAGCCAAAATACAAAAGCTTTATACGCTTGCAGTGAAACATTCAGCAATGATGATGTAAATACATCATTTCCAATACATGATTTAGTTTTTTTAACCGTGTTTCTTTTTTTAAAACATAAGCGTTCCAAATTTGAACCCTTTTTTGGTTGTCTTTTGAAAAAAATGTATTTATGTTATAAAGAACATACGTCGAGAAAAAGAACACGAATTAAAAATACTAAGGCCACCGCGCATGCTAAATTATCACTATACAATCGTTCGGGTTAGAGCTGATTAACACAAAGTCCTAAATAATTTCTTATAAAGCATAAAATTTTTCTTGAATAGGGCCCGAACAATTTTTGCGCATAATTTTCAGAATAAATACATACTATGCGCGCATACGTAGCATTTAATGTATCTATTTAGAAAAAGAAAAATATTTCAAACCACAAAGGCACAAAAAAAAACAAATTCCAAAAAATGCTTTACCACAATTTCTTGGGCAATGTTTATGTCACAGAAAGCAAAGTAAAATTTATGGCTTCAATTTCTATAAACTTTCGATTGGTTTTCACAAAAAACAATCAGAAAAAGATTAAAATTACTTTGTCTTTTTATTTACCACTGACCCAATTTAAATGCCATTGTGACACATTTTTTATCAACTAAAAGTTTTTTAAAATCAAATCAATTTGTAAAAATTTCTGAGCTAGAAAAATTTGGCAATTTACTGCGTCGTTCTGAGAATTGTAATTTTCTCAATTTTTTTTTGCAATTTTGAGCTCAAGGCGTCAATTTTAATCAAATGAAACTAAAAATTTCTTTTGAAATGCTTAACTTAAAAGTTAGTTTCGGTATTTAATTGATCCTTCAAAATTCCCTCATTTTTTGTCATTTGCAAAAAAAATTGAACATAAAATCTGGAGAAAAAAATCAGTGAGAAATTTTAAAATTTTGGCATGATGAAATTTTGTGAAATAAACTTGAAGAGATGAATTTACAAGAAATGAACTACTCAAAAAAGAAACAGTCAATTTTTTGAAAAAAAGGTATTTAATTCCTCAAAAAATCCATTTTGATGAGAAAGAAAGCTCATAAAAACAATCTATCATTCATGTTTAGGAATTGAAAAAAAATGATTTTAATTAAAGCAGCAAATGCAAACCAGTGGCACGTTGTGTAAAACTTTTTCAGTCAAAATTTCAATTAATTTAGGTTTTTGGTCAAATTTTCAATCATTTGTAGAGCTTATTGTTTTTTATTGTTCCGACTTTCGATACGAAAGTAACGGAATATTTGTGCTCGGGGTGGGTTTTTTTTTCTTCAGACAAATTTCGACTTTATAACTAGCCATTTTTCACGGAATTTTTTTTATATTATTCAAAAGGTATTGTTGTCCTGAGATCAAATTTGAAAAGATATTTCACCTGAGATCAATTTTCGTAAAGTTATGAGGGTTTAAAGGTTGCCATTTTGACCAATTTGGGACAATTAAAGCGCGATATAATTCGAGCTATTAACGCGTAAGCGGAGATTTAATCCGTCTTAGAAATTGTTCCAAATTGGTTGAGCGAAGCTTATTTGCCATAATTGATGAGTTACAAGGAACGAAAACTATCTTTTTGTACTTTATATGGCGCGTGGGGTGATGATTTTCATAAAAAATTTCAAATTTTAGAAAAAAAAAATTTATTTTATTTTATTTCACATTATGTTGTTATGTTATTACTGCTGCTCCATAAACCTTCAAAAGCAGTCGGAACATTCAGGGCTTCGCCCTGATACGAGCAGTCTTGTTTTAGTTGAAATGTTGTAGTAGAATATGATTTTTTCACTTATGAATCAATCGGAAATTTTTCGTGAATAAAAAGTTTTTTAATTCGTTATTGATTAAATTTAACTACATAATTTGGCAAGAAAATTTTTTACGTCATTCGATATTCAGTTTGCCATAGCTCACTTTTTCACTTTATGTCGAGTTATAAGCAAACAGTTGAGCTCATTATTTAAAAGTTACGTTTGGCAAGACTTGAAGGTTTTTTCATTAAGGTGACAAGTTTGTTCAACAAACTTAACCCACCTTTGATAACACTGTATTTTTATATGACAAAATATTTTATCAGCTTTGATTGACAAAAGATATGTCATACTTTTTTTGTATAATTTTTAGTCACCTGATGAGTCACTGCGTCATTACTATTATTTGTGAGTTTCGCATAAAGTTTTATCGTTTTTCATTTCTCTATTTTATATCAAACAAAACTCAAGATGCGACATTTTCCGTGTTAAATTTTGCCCTTTGAAGAATAAGAAACCACAATATTAATAAGCTTATTTAATGTTCGAAACCTTTCTTATTGTGGTACCATATTCTCCATCGCCCAAAATTTTAAACGGAAGATTTCGAATCTTGAGTTTTTGTTTAATATAATGTGTGGTTCTCTGCCGTTCAGATTGTCCTGCTTCCGCGACGCTACCTCAGACTATGAATTCTCTGGTGAAAGCCTGGAAAATAGTTGCTGGCCGTGTCTCCACACATTATGACAACCATTATAATTTGAAGTCTTTGAAAACAATAACAAATTCTAGTTATAGCTTAAAAATGTAAGCTAGTTTACAAAAATTTTGATGTTTCGATCATTTTTGAGCTATCGTTTGCAAAATAGAGTCCTAAAAAATTCACTATAGTCTAAATTCTAATCCCTGAACGGATTTCAAAAAATTTATTTGAAACTCAATTGACCTCTGTTCAAGTATCATATACGTATTGAAGGCCATTTCGCCCCCGCAGTTTGTTCATTGTTCAGAAGAAGCCCATTAATTAAGTTTATTAATTGACATTTGCTATCAATTGTGCTCTAACGGTTGAAGTTTCAAAGCATATAGGATATTTTAAGTTTCGCAATTCGTCGCAGTTTTTTGAACCTTATAATCCATATCATAACCCACATCATTTATAATTCATAAGTCTATTTCAACAATTGCGAATGAGAGTCACATCATACTTTGCAACTACAGCACAACGCAAAAAACTATGTTCAAAATAAGATTTGATCAGCAAAAATATAAGCGACATTTTAATGTCAAAAAAGAGTTGAGAACAATAACGTAAGAATTTTTTATCCATGAATTTTGAGTTTGTAACAACATTTGACAAAAATTCAGCTAAGTTATTTCGTAGTTATAATTGTTTTTATTTGCGTTTGGTTTAGGTCTTGTGGCGTTTCTGTGGTTGACAACAGCCCTGCTGACCCTGGGCTTCATCATGGGCTCTGAGGCGTGTCAGACCACGGGGGAGCAGTACTACTGCCACCTCACACTGTGGGGCACAGACGAGGTAAGAATGTAATCCGCACATCAGCTAATTATCATTGTTCATCGATAAAAGTTAGCTATTTCATTGATCTATGATGTATGAAATAACACGGAATCATCCATGAAAATGTTATTAAAACTGTTTTAGTCTTTCTTATCAGTGAATATTACTGGGAACCAGGGGCGGATGTACGATTTTCTCAAGGAGGGGCGGATTTTCAAACATTTTTCGAAAATTTGTCGATCTTTTTTTAGGTCGACCGAAGTGAATTTACGAGCTCTCCCAAAACACACTAAAAGACCCTTTTTTTGGTCAAATTTTCTGCGCCGCAGGCAAAGAATTTTAAAAAACAGGCCAATAAAAAGCGTTTTTAGGCAATTTTTGCAAAAATTTGACCAAAAAAGTTGCGTTTTTTCGCGCGCTTTCACCCCTCAAAATTAGTATACATTGGCGCCAAAGGTAGTTGTTCTTAGGCAAACCCAGTTTTAGAAACCACTTAAACCAGGTTGGATCTAAAATTTTCTCGAGGTGAGGGCGTAAAAAATCGCTAATTTTGCAAACGTTCGTCTTCTCTAATTATCGTTAGAGAGAAGACGCCTTTGTTTTCCCTGATTAAGCTCCTGATTAATCAGATTTCCCTGATCATTTCGATATTTGTTTCTAAGATTAGAGTTCTTTGGTTTTTTATATTCTCACGAACGTTTTTTTTGTTGTTATTTGAAGTTGCACTAATTTCACATTTCCAAGAATCGAACAAAAAGAGTGCTAGTATTTTTAGTTCAAAGTATGCAATGAGACACTACTTGTTTCATCATGAACTGAATAATTAAAAAAAATTACAAATGAAATGATTGATGTCTTTCCAAAATCTATTTTTTGTTTATTAATACGGATAGATAGTCCAGGAAAAATTAACCAGTGGGAGGTTTTGCTAATTAATGTCTTTTATAGAAATAAAAAGCGTAACCTATTCTTAGGCAAGCTAAAATTATCTTCCATTTTTGGAAAGTACAAAAGCCAGTTCTGAATTCAAAATCAGGCCCATTTAATTTTTGAGTTAAGGTCAGAAATCAACTTGCTCTCGATCCAAAAGAGATATAAAAAAGTTTCGACATTTTTGAACGACAACAAACAAGACTGCTTGTTACAAGGTAAATCTCGAAATGTTCCCCCTGACCTTTAAACTATCTGAAAAAGTGTTAGAGAAAATATTGATAAAGAGCTCCAAAGAAGGAGGAAAATGGTCGTTTTGGTAAAAGTTACAAGCGCACGGCATATTAAGTAGAAAATAATGCTATATTTATAGTACGGGCTATTTGTACCGATGAGTTCCACTCAATTCAGTTTGGATAGAACCAGATTAGCTAGCCAAATGAACATCTATCAGACGCTAAGAAAATCTGTCATACGTCGAATTTTTTTCGTCTTAATTTTTTTTGGATTATTGTTAAATTTTGGCTTATAATTGCCAAAAAAATGGTTTCTTAAGCTCAAGTTGAAATTTTTGATTTTAGTCTCTTGGTTTCTCAAAACAAGTCGATTCTAGATAAGCACTTGCTGTTCTTCAAAATGAGCGTCAAAGAATCAAGTAAAAGTGTTAAGTATGGGGAAAAACGGCATAGAACTAAAAGTCATATTGGGGCAAATTGGCATAAAACAAGTTGCAATGCAGGGCAATTTATTATAAGGCAAATTGGCATAGGGCCATTTGTCTTTGGGAAAATAGCCTTGACACCAGTAGACCATATCAAACTCGCAATAATCATATTCTTTTTATCCTTGATCAATTTGCTCAAAGTGGGGTCAAACTGCAACTGATAAAATTTCAATTTTTTTTATGTGAACTGCAAACAGCAAGAATAATTCCCTTCCTAAACAAAATCTTAATGTCTAATTTTTAACTTAGTTTTCAGTCATTTGAAGCCAAGCGATTATCCTGAAGTTTCTTTTTTATAATTGAGCTTAGGCGAATAAGAATGATTTGAAAAAAATTCAACCTCAACCAAGAGAATCTGATCTAAGTCAAAAATAATCGGACGCAAACATTCTGTGGACCACTAATGGTCTTGAAGCTTGAGGACAAAACTGCGATTAACTTGATACCTTTAATGGCATTGAAGAGTCTGAATATTATTCAAGGCTGAAAGTATGAAGGTTATATTTCGATCATATTGTTGTAAGTTGATTACGCGTATAAATAAATGCATTTACTCAACGAGTAATTTAGGAAGACTTTGCTATTTTTATCAACATGAGTGGCCTCGTGATTGCGTCGTTGTCAAAAATAGTTAGATTAATTAATGTATATATTTTTTAAATGTCATCCTAATTAAAAACTTAGAGACAATGTTTTCAATTTTGGTTACTACAATCAATATTCAACCTGCTGGGATCAAAAATTGGACCACAATAAACAATTCCACACCAATTTCTTAACAATAGCCAATTTTTTTACTGCTTTTTTTATAAATAATTTTCTTAATGACAACTTTTAAAACATAAAAAAATTCTCAACGAAGCTATTTTTTTCCTGGTCAACAAATTTGTTTTCTACTTTTTAATCTTTCTAAAGTGATTTTAGCACAGAATTTAAAAGCATTGGCTTCTTTAAAGATTTTCTATGACTGTGAGTTTTTGAGTGTTTTCACTTGCTCGTTTGACTGCAGTTTGCCATAGAGGATATAAAATAGGTTAAAACGGATATGAAACGCTATCTAGACTCTTGATATTTTAGTTTTTTTATTCAAAAGCATAAACTACAGTGCAAGAAACAACATAATTTTGAAATATAAAACAAAATTGAATCTTGAAACTCTCTGGATTTATTGATCAAGTTTTTTTTTCTCGAAATTTTAATATCCCAATCTTGCGGATTTTTCTCATAGAGTTGAAAAAGTGAGTTTATTTTTTGAGAATGATTGAAGATGGTATCAAACTGCATCTGAAATAAGGTGCTAATTTTTTTTCATGAAAAAATGTCAAATTTTGTAACATCATGAATGAAAATTTTGAATATATTATTGTTCCGCCTCTATGAGAAAAAACTGAAGAAAATTTGTTCTCAAAATGTTCGTTGAGACAAAGTTTGCTTCATAAATATATATTTTTTTGAGTTTCTCTTTGTTCCGACTTTTGAAAATGAGGAAGAACCCTGTATTGGGCTGTGTTTTGGTTTTTTCTTTTTTTAGTTGTTCATAGTTGTGGGTCGAGTGATATATTATATTAAAGTCTTCAGTCGTTATTTGAACGATTTTAAAAAATTTCTAAAAATTTGTCCCAAATTCGAGATAAATTGGTGTAAGTTTTTAGGTTTTTTTAAGTTTCGAGCAAGTGAATCAACCGAGTTACGTTCTTTTATATAAAACTTAGCTACTTAGGAAAAAAAACTCAATTTTATCAAAAAGAAAACTAACTAGTTTTGGAAGGTTTATTTGGCACTTATATATCAAAAAATCCAAAAAAAAAATTAAGTTTTTAAGTTTTTGTGTGCGAATTATATCACTTGCTGCTTTACATAGCGTGAAGGTGTAACAAAAAATTGACGACGATAAAATTTTAACCATTGTTTTGAAATATCGTCGTTTTTCAAAAAAAAATAAGTGAAAATACTATTTGGAAATGGAACATTCAATTTTGTTTAATTAGGAAAAATTTTGACATTTATAAGAGACGAAGAGTGAATTCTAGTGTTTAGAAAATTTTCGTACTAAAAAGCTTATAAGTGGAGTTACAGACTTCATCGAGTTTTACAAAATTAGACAAAATATGTGCACCAGAGACAAGCCCGCATCTGCATTTAATTTCATTTTATTTCTATTTTCACTCTTTATACTTCTAAATCTATAAACAGACATTCAGACATGAAAAAAACGCTTTTCAATTGACTTAATGGGCGAGAGTAGAAAACATGAGTTTATTATGCCGCTAAATTAGAAGATAGATAGTTTCAAAATGAAGCACAAGGCAAACCTGAGCTTTAAAACATTTGCGATACAACGCACGCCGGGGAATAGAAAATGAGACACAGACCGGAGAATATAAATAGAAAAAAATGAAAATGATAAATAAATGAAAAAAAAAAATTAAAAAACTAGACAAGAAAACCAATAACCAGCACTCATTTGGTATTTACCGACACCAATCTGACAATACGTGGATAGACACTTGTTGAGCCAAAGACTTAATAGCCTTTAATAATTGTTGTCATAGCTGCAAATTTTTGAGCGTATAAGTTTTTAAAAATTGAATTTTTACCCCACAAATAACCGGAAAAATTATACGTTATAATCATTTTGTTGCTTCAAATAGCAAAACCAGTAAAAGATTAACCAAATATATTTCAGCCGAATATAGCTTTCATGCAAAAAAAATTGTATAATTTCAGTGCTTGTAGATTACAGAAGTAACAAACAAGTAACAACACTTGCAGCTACAAAGAATATTGCTCAGAGCTCAAGTAAAACCCGTGATGTGGCAACTTAGCCGACAAAAAGCATAAAACACACACAAAAAACCGACCGACAATCAACTTTTCCCGGAAAAAAAATCAATTTCTTACATAAAAAAAACAAGGTCCGGCCGGGTTACGAACCCCAGACCTTAGATTGCTAAGGCAACAGTTTTACATCTAAGCATAGTGGGATATAGTCTGGAAGTTATAACGGTTCAATAATAAAAAGAGTTTGTAGAAAAAATTAACAGACACAAATCTAGTTCTCGAATACAAGGCACTTGCTTTCGCCAGTGTATTTTCAAGAAACTCGTGAAAAATAGTTTAAAAAATCTCGTATTTCTTAAAAGCTAAGTTCAGAAGAACATGATCATCATTTGACACTAGTTTTGGACGTTAACCTTTACGCGTTTATTGAACGAAGGTATTCCATTTTTATTGTAATCTTGCAGATGTCTGGTCGTGCTAACTCAGTCCCCTGTGGATTTCATAAAGCTTGTTGCAATAAATCTAATCAAAATATCCCGCTCTTTTTCACTCTGAGTAGCAGGACGTCAGCCTGCGTCTAATTCCCTTCAATTGTCTTCTGATGGATTACAATTGTGTATCGTCGTTTTTCACAAGCGCTATGAGTGCAGACAAAATTGTGGTAGATTTAATCTTTGACGCAAACTTAAAGCCGATTATGGTTTTGCTTGATGAAAAAAAATTGCATTTTAGATGGCAGGTTGTCAACTAATGCTTGCGATGATGAGTATAAAGCCTACTTTCTGGTCCAGAAAAAATTCAAACTCTTTTTTAAAGTTTCACTCCGTCTTTTGAAAAATTACCAAAAATCTATTTTTCTTGATTAGCTGGCAGCCCGCAAAATCTAATTAGATTGAACGATTAGTTTCTCTTCACTACAAATGAAAACAAACAAATAGGCATATTAAAGATTACTTTAGCTATTTTGTTTCAACCAGACTATTTCAATCCCAGGTTGAGCTCCCGTGGTTAAACTTTGCTGGTTTTTTAACATCTCTTTGAGTAAGTCTTGAGTTTTCAACAAAAGGTAAAAAGGCAATTTGAACTAATTGTAATCTGTTTGAGACTTTAAGCTTGAAAAAAATTTTTGAGTCGCATTAAATCGCCGGCAAGTTATTCGTTAGAAATATCAGTTCTAGCAAGATTTTTAGACAAGACGGAAAAATTGAAAAAACGCGCGTTGTAATTGCCGGATAAAAAAATAAGCATTAACTGCATCTAAATTCTAAAATTTCATTAAATTATACTTTTCCAGGAAGTTTTTTTTAAAAAAAATAACCTGTAGCTTCGCAAAGAGCTCAGAATGATCAGGCCGTAGTAGTTGAAGCGAAATATTTTTTTGCTCGTATCAGGGTGAAGCCCTGAATGCTGCTCTGACTGTCTTTTGAGGTCTATGGAGCTACAATCACATGAAAAAATTATTTGTAATAAAAAATGATTTTTTTTAACTTGAGATTTTTTATGAAACCATCCCCCACACGCCATATAAAAAACAAAGTGATAGATTTCACTCCAAGTAACAGATCAGTTATGGCAAATAAGCTTTGTTCAACCAATTTGGAACGATTTCCGAGACGGATTTAATCTCCCCTTACGCGTTAATAGCGCAAAATGTATCGAGCGTTAATAAAGTTTAAGCCCCCATAATGTATCGCGCGTTAAGTTTAAACCCCCCATAACTTTACCAAAAATTGTTCACAGGTAAAATATCTTTTCAAATGTCAGCTCAGCACAACAATACCTTTTGAATGATATAAAAAATTACGTTAAAAAATGGCTAGTTAAAAAGTCGAAATTTGTCTGAAGAAAATAAAACCCACCCGAGCACAAATATTCCGTTATTTTTGTAACGAAAGTCGGAACAATAATTTTATAACTAAAATGTTGGTTAGAAAAATCGATTCGAATCGAACAGCCTTATACACTTGATTTGCGTGTTGATTTCATCAATACAAATTTTTAAGTGCTTTTAGCACCTTGAAACTTTTTAAAAACCTATTGAAAGAAACCAGACTGCTCGTATCAGGGCGAAGCATTGAATGTTCCGACTGCTTTTTAAGCTCTATGGAGCAGTAATAACATGACAAATTTGAATGTATTAAAATAAAATTCAAATTTTATTTGAAAAAATTTGAGATTTTTTTTGAAAATAACCCCCACACGCCATATTATGTACAAAGTGATAAGTTTTGCTCCTATTAAACATCAATTGTGGCATATAAGCTTCCTTTAACTAATTTTGAACAATTCTAAGACGGATTAAATCTCGCTTACGCCTTAATAGCGCGAAATATATTGCGCGTTAATTGTCCCAAATTAGCCAAAATGGCAAGGTTTGAACCCCCATATCTTTACAAAAAATAATCACAGGTAAAATATTTTTTCAAATTTAAGCTTATCACAGCAATAGTTTTCGAATGATGTAAAAAAACAAGGTTGTAAAAAAACATGATGTCTAAATACAAGGTTTCAAAAAAGTCCTTTTTTCAAAATTTGTTTTTGTTGAACTTTTTGAGTTCATTTTTGTTGAAGCGTTGAATCTCCCTTTTCACTGTTTTAAGCTCTAATCTTTTCTTGCTGCCAGATTATGTTTGCTACTGAAATTGAAACGACAGACGGTCCAGTTTTAGGTTGAAAATCAATTTTAAAATTTTTGGTACTTTTTTGAGCTGAGGTGAGTTTATGTTGAATATCGAATGGGGATAAAAATATTTTAAATCCCTAAAATTGGCACTCGAATGAGTTTTACTGTTGTTAAATTGAAACAAACACAAATTTCTGAAAGTGAAAGCTCAGTAAACCTCAAATAGACAAGACTGCTCATTTCAATTTACGTTTTTTTCGATCGATAACAGTTAAGATAATGAAGACAAAACCCTGAATATTCCGACTGCATTTTAATGTACAGTGAACAATTTTGATTGTAGAAAATGAAATCAGTTAGAGAAAATTTATTTTAAAAATTTTCCCTTTGAACTGTTTCCCTTAAAAACTGTTTTTTGATTTAAAATTTGATTTAAAAACCTTTTGATTTAAATTTGATTTAAAAACCTTCCCTCATGCACTAAGGTACAAAGTTGGGTATTTTGCTTTAAATAATCAATTGTCTAGACCTAATAGCCTGCCTCACATCAAAAAGGAAAAACTTCTGAGCGCAGTTATTTTAGAACCTAATGTCCGAACCCTACAGATGATTTCAAGAGAGATTGTTCATGAAAACCAACCAGAGTTATAAATTTAAAATCAATTTTCCTTTTTGGGATTACAAGATTGTTTTGACTCCTTTATTGCAAGAAACACTTTAGACTTCAGGCACTAAGTAAAATGTGGTAACAAAAAAGCAAGCAAATTGATTTTTCTTGTGAAGAGTAAATGTTCTTTTTCAGTACAAAATTTTTACTACAAAGTTATAATGTTTCAAATAGCATTAATGACGACCAAAAAATTTTTTTGTTAGTTCATTATGGAATGGGTTCTGAGCCGGATTTCAATAGCCGTTCAAGCGTTATTGCCACAAAGTTTATCGCACGTTAATTACACGAACTTCGCCAACTGGAGAACTTATTTTCAAGGTTTCAGAAATTTTTTGAAAAATTGATTGCAGTTAAAATAAGTTTTCAAATATGAGTTTGGAACATCAATAGGTTTCTGGTGACAAAATCAATAATTTTCTGGCTTTCTAAATAACTCACGTCAAAAATTGTAAAATTGTTAGTAAAAAATCAAAGTTTGTCTGAAGAAAAACAGACACCCAGCATACCTATTCCGTAATTTTCTTCAAAAGTTCGAACAATAACTTGTACTGATCTCAGACACAGTCTGAGTTTTCGGGAGAACAACATTTAATGAATAAGATTGTGTATCTGAAGTGATTGACGTTTTAATGGTGAAAGACTTGATGTGCACTTATGATGTGCACTTATGATGTGCACTTATGATGTGCACTTGATGAAACACTTATCGAATATGAATGGAATTAATTTTGTGAGGCTTTTTCGTGAAAATGTGATTCATAATTGATTTAAATCTCTATTAAAGAATGTTATCTGGGTGGTTGGCAAAAATAGTATCATTGTCACCTGTCATCTTTTTCTTTAATAATATTTACTGAATGCATTTTGAGCTACATGGAAAAATCAGGTGAATCTTTTTTTCTGTAACCCGTAAAACCGCGCAAAACAAAATCTGCGCAAAAAAGTCGAATTTTCGATTTGCGAATAAGCTCAAGTGTGCCACATTGTTCAAACACAAATTCAGCTGAAACTCCCCCAACTTGCTGAAACTAATGAGCTCAAGGAGAGGGGAAGAGTTGGCAAACTGAATGGAGCAAAACATTTCCGTTTAGATTCTAAAACGCTTTTAATCTTTAAGCTGTTAAGAAGGAAGGGCTCTGAATTGAGGCTGATTCATCGAAGAACTAATAACCTTTTGTTGATGATCCCAAAATCCGTTTTTTTTTTCAGAATCCAACTAAGGACTGTGGTTACAAAACCCACAGAAACTAACAAGCTTTTTAGAATAAATTAGGAGTTGCACGAGTTAACCCTGATAATTCTCTCATGTATGTACCTGGTGATGTTTTATTCAATTTCAGCTCCTAAAAATTTACTTGAACTCTTGCTCTCTTTATGTGAAATTTAGGCTTTTTTCTTTTCCTCCGACCTCGCTCAGGTATCAATTTATATGATTAACAGGGGGTTTTACAAAGTTAAGTGTGAAAACCAAGTATGCTTAGTCATGACCTAATTAATAGCATGCCTAATAAGTCAACAGAAAACTACTTGTAAAATTTCGCAGGGGGGGGGGAGAAAAAAGAACATATATTGCGTCCTAAAAAAACAAGTAGGTTTGAAAAATTGAACTCTCATATATTTCTACATAGTACACGAACAGTTGATTGTTCCGACTCACAAAAAAAGAATCAACTTTTTTGGTTTTTTTCTCAGACCATTTTGGAGGATCGAATTTGTTTGTGAATGAAATTTTATAGATCAAAAAAATTTGTGCCCAGAGCTTACAATAAAATCAAATTTTCATGTTTATTTTTCATGATATCGCTTTAAAGAGAACCAAAATGAACTAGTTCCTGTGCTTCTTGGGTTTTGATTATTATTTGGCGGCAGTCTGCATCCTTCCTGGCTCAAATTGTAATCTCCTTAAATTTCAATGAACATTTTTTTACGCTATCTGAAAAGATTAAGTAAAAAGTTGTTATTGTTCCACAGCCTCGACTTTCGGCTCTTATTCTACTGTTTCCTCCACTAAGTTTAAACATTAAATTCAATGGGTGGACGAACCCGACTTCCTTCTTGAGTTTATCAGACCAATTAATTAATTCAGACTTATATTACTGTGCATGAACAAAAAAAATAATCAATCACTTTAAACTTGTAATCTTACTAAGACTATATTTGAAAAAAGCACTATTCGCCCATAATTAAAAAAATTTGAATTCAATTATTTTTTTCCGACACAATTAGCCGACTGATGTGCAAACAAAAGCTATTGTTTTGACAAAAGTAATCATTGCCAGAAAAAAATACATACATTACGAGGCCAAACTGTGCACTGGATAGGAGCACATTTTTGCGTCTGTATGTTCCTGGATTCCAGAGACAAGTCTTTAAACATGTTAAAATTTTGTCGGATCAAAAGAACAAAAGAAGACAAAGGGAAGGGCGTATCTAGGGTTTTATTGAGAAGGAATTTGCGGATTTTCAATGAAAATTTTTAAAAATTTAGTCGACTGAGCTGTTTGGCTCAGCACTCGCAAATTTATTTTGACCAAATTTTCATCACCTGCAACCAAATTTTTGAAAAAGCAGACCTAAAAGCCTTTTTCAGCACTTTTTTTAAAGAAAATTTTGACCAAAAAAATGCGTTTTTTGGCGCGCGCTCCCCCTCAAAGTTAGTGTATATTGGCGTCAAAAGCGCCTTTATAAAAAAATTATGGTCACTCAGCCGAAAAAGGCGAGACGTTGAATCTCAGCCGGTCATCAAGATGTTGAATCACTAAAACGCCCCCCCCCCCTTAAATCTGCTACTGCCTACACGATAATTCCTCATTATGAACGACAGGTATAATTTCAGTTGAAAGTGAAATTCAATCAGAAACATATGCAAGAAAAATCTAATTTTGGGAAAAAAAACAGTAAAGTGTGCGGAAAAATAAATCAGGATATAATTTGTCATACTTAACCTATCGGCTGCAAAAATTGACTTGTTTTAGTGGACTTTATTTGTTTTATTGTCGTAAATTGTCTGTTTTCAGGCCTAATTTTACCTCTTGATTTGTGGAAAAAACCTAATTTGTAAGAAAAAGCTCCTGAGAATTTCAAGAAAAAAATACTTTGACTAAAAAGTGTCTTTGTTACTCTATTTATTTTTAGAGCCATAAGTCTTTGAATATTTTAATTAACTAGAGTTAAAATTTTAAATAACTCTTATAAAAACTAAATTTGAACAACCGTACTAGAACAATTTTTCAAATTAGCAATTTTTTTCATGTATCTGAAGTATTTCTCACTTAGCTGGGAAGCGTTGGGAAAACGGATTAAAAATGTCATTTTCAGAAAGAAGCTTTGATTAGAAGTTTTCAACAACAAGTTTGGATTTTTGACACGCGCTGACACTCTAAATTAGTTTATAGCGCCTTTTATAAAAAAAGTTTTGTTTTTAGGGTCACCCGGCTGAAAAGTGATGCGCAGTATTAATAAAAAG
>NW_026970807.1:0-69264 GCF_963678635.1 Symsagittifera roscoffensis | reverse complement strand
GGTCTTGATTCTCTGACTCGACGCCTCCTCATGATCCACCTCTGGATCCGCAGGTGGGTTATATAGCCCTGTATCTCGGCTCTTCCCAGTTGGCATCTCCAAATTCGTTATTGTCACAAATTCTCCTGACTGACATGATCCGTTTGTGGTCTTGCTTATTTCCTGACCACACCAAAACGGTCCAGTCTCTCTATTGGTGTATGCATCACTCCCCTGAGTCGAACTATTGAGCCTGACATGAGATACGACGTCATCTTGCTCTTCATCGTACTCCTTCTCTTCCTGGGTTACTGCTTCATCGCTTGTACCCGTTCCCATGGTAAATGGAAAGAAGTTTCCCAAAGTGTTCTTCACTCTTTCTGAAAACGAGGAGGACGTTGCCGGTTTCTCCGTCACGTCATGTATCATGGTGGTGTCTATGGGTGATCTTGTGGTCGCCTCAGTTTCAGTAGAGATGTCGGACAGTTCCGACATCTTATCTCGGTCTACAGTCCCGTTGGAAGTTGCAAAATCTTGGCCCTGTTCTACCGGAGTGGATTCATTTGCCAGTCTTCTGTTTTCTCTCCCTTCCGGTTCATGTCCGTCCCGCCGGTTCTCAAGCATGGCAGGTTCAGGATAGACATATACTTCTTTTTGGCTTTTGTCCTTCTGAGAACTTTTGATTCCTGGTTTCAACCATTCCGCCTGAAATTTTCTTCCCTATGTCGGTCCGGATTTGTGTGATCTTTCCCACAAAAAGGTCGCTCATTGCCTTTCTTTGTTTCTCTGGTATGATTTTCCTAGAACTATCACTCAGTTTAGGTATCCGTGAATTGTCTAGACTCAATTTCAATTTATCACACCTTACTCCCTATACACTCAATTCGTTAGCTAGTGTCCTTTCTGTTTCACTATGATAGCAATAAAACAACTAAATAAACTCCAAAAGTTTCACTTAAATAGTGACCACGATTCCTTGTATGTTATCACAGTACACGGTGTAAACAAATTTTTCACAATGATCGATTATTAGTTGCAAGATATGAAGCTAGCAAAGTCTGATGATATCAAAATAATTTAAAGATAGTGTGATCACCACCCAAACAAGAGCAGATGTTATCGATTTAAAACAAAAATGAAGGAAATAACTTTTTTTCAAAGAAAAACGTAACTGTTTTGTACTTAAGTCAGTCGCAATATACAATTCGATCTTGTTTCTAAAGAAAGAGCCTTCCATTTACGGCACCGCACCAAACAGACCAAAATTGAAGGCAGTAATTTGCTCAAGTGGGCGTCCATTGAGTCCTGTGTTACCTAACTGCCTTCGGGTTGCCGAGCTAAACCTACTAAAATCCTCAGAGCAATAACTTCTCCAAAAAAAAACGATTTGGACTTCAATCCACACAAATCAGTGACAAGCTCTTGTTCAATTTAGACTTAGGGTCGCAATCATCCGAGTTTAGACCTGTTTTGTTTTTGGCTGGTCTTTTTAAAATGCAAGTTACCAGAGCAGTCACTGGTTTCTACCCTAACACTTGCTAACCTAATATTTTTTACTATTTGCTTTTCTTTTGTCTATTTAAGTTTTGACAAAAAAGGACCCTTTCGGATTGAAAAAATAGGTCCCTTCTGAATTGGCAAAAATAGGAGCCCTCCGGATTGGCAAAACAGGACTCCTCCGGATTGGCAAAAAAAGACCCCTCCGGATTGCCAAAATTAGGAACCCTCCGGATTGGAAAAATTAGGACCCCTCCCGATCGGCAAAAAAGGGCCCCTCCTGTTTGGCAAAAACGGGACCCCTCCGGATTGGTAAAATTGGGACCCCTCCGGATTGGTAAAAACAGGACTCCTACGGATTGGCAAAATTAGGACCCCTGCGGATTGGCAAAGATGTGACCCTTCCGGATTGGCGAATTTTTGGACCCTTCCGGATTGGGACCCCTCCGCTTCAAAATTTTCACTCGATACCCCTCCAAATACGTCTTCCGATGCTATTATGCTGTAAGAACTTACTAGGAAGGGTTTATTTTCCGTCCCTTGACCCTTCCGTTCGAGCTAGGCCTCTTATTTTGCTATTCGACTCAACTGTGAAGGGTCTTGTAACTACTTTAGTCTCGACTCGACTTTGGTTTTCTGAGATCCTTGGCCCTTCCTTTTAATCTAAAACAGCGTACAATCGCCTTCTCCAACCACTACTTCCCTTTGGTAGTAAAGGGTGTACCTTCACTAATTGCTAATATCGCTAAAAAAATCCTAAAAAAATTGATGCTTACTGTTTCAGATAATTGAGGGCTCTATAAGTAAGCTCGCCTAATTTCTGATCTAATAGTACTAAGATCAACTGGATTTGTCCAATTGTTCCAAAGTTATACACCAAAACGTCTCTTTTCTAGAGTCAAAAAGTTTTCTCTCTCTTCAAGTTCCGCCTAACTTTTTTCGCAGTTCTTGTCTTTTCGACCTATTTATTTTTTATCCGAGCTCAAAAGGCCTATATCCTTTTAGCTCAATGCAAAAGAGCCGATCAAGAACGTTCCAACTTAAAAAACTTGCCCAAAAAGATGCTATTTGGACCCTTCCGTATTGATGAATCTACTAAATTAAACACGTTAAGTTTGATTTCTCTGTAACCCTGAAGGTTATCGCCATACGGGATTTACAATTTGTCGTTTCAGTAGTGGTTTATGTCCGAAAAACAAGTTGTACTGTCCCAACTCAAAAACATGCTACTTTTTGTTTGGTTTCCTATATGTCTCTAACTGTTTTTGGTCACAAACCTCTGAGGGAACGACGGGGCGGCCAATTCCCCCACCCTTCCTGGTACGTGAATTGTCGGTGCTAACTAAGTTAAAAACCTATTCACGTGAATAGGGACGGTTTCCGCAATCCGAACTACCCTTCCGCTCGGTGGTTAGGTTCTTGTTTTGTTGGAGTGCTCGCTAACGGTTCTGCCGGTCATGATGTTTAAAAGAATAACACCCAGGAGCGCTATAAGTGTATCTACGTAACACTCGTCCGGAAAAACATATCGACGGAAAAAAGCTAGGTTCTAGAACGATGGCTAGCGTCTAAACTCAGCTCTACATGCTTTTCAACGTCTTTGCCAAAGCCAGTTCTCTTGGTGATCTTTCCAACACCGGGTCGACAAAAAAACTTTACTGTTTCCGGCTTCGGTCAGAACGCTCTAATTAACCAAATTATATGCAAATTTGTGAGCTCATGGCTGGGTCTCAGTTACCCCAGACCACGAGGTCACTCCTAAAACCAGTGCTACAACTTATTTATTATATTACTATCGTTTTTGTTTTTTTGTTCCGTAGATAAAAATCATCATCTCCATCGAAGATGGATCAACACTTTCCCTCAACTCCAAGCTTCTCATAATCTGAAAATGGATTTGGATGTAATCAATTCGATTCAGGATGTCTCGAGGAAGCTGAAGGATGCTAAAAAATTGTTTAAGTTATCTCTCGAGACCCTTCCGGATTCTGGAATCCGGAAAGTTAACGTCCTTATTCTTTCCGGAAGGGTGGACATGTCGTCCCAACATTCTTCCTGGTTCTCCATCATCACAACTCGGAATGGCTTCTGACAATATGATTTTTTCTTCAATATCGATTAGTTTCACACGACTTCCGTTGTTGTTGTTTTCGCTGAGATTTCTGTCCTTCTGTTTTCGAAGTTTCAGCTGGTGCGAAACATAAAAAGGTTACGTGTCGTTCACGTCCAAATCGAAATTTTAAAAATCAGCATGTCAGTCAAAATTAACTCCTCTCGATTCGTCCAATCGTTCAATTAGCGTCACTAATCAATAAAAACCATCAATTTTCTCGTTCAGATGTTACGATAAAAATCGAATACGAAATTGCGTTTTAACCATTCTAGTCGAATGTCACAAAAATTCCCATAGCAATTTTTTGTTCGGGAAGCTCTTCTTGAGATCTAGTAAAAACCTATGTTTTTTTTTGATGGAAAATTAATTTTAATTCAGTTGATAACCGAAGTCTAAACAACATGGCTTATTTGTAAGACCCTTGTAAAAGCCACATACTTGGTCTCGAGAGAGCTATCTAATTGGTAAGAAATGTATATTGTTCTTAAGCATCATTCTAATCTGTCTACAATACAATTGGTTTTTAATTAGGTCTATTTTTAAAAAAAGACAATTTTCGAGTCGAGAACACAAAACGTTCAATAAAAAAATCTGATAATTTTCAAAAAAAAAATGGTTTGTTAGTTGCAGAGCGGCAGAAAGTATCGATGTAAAGCTCGAAAAAAATTATTGTTTAAATATTGTCTAAATAATTTAGCTAGATAAACCTTTGAGAATAGGAAAACACTTCAATGTTTCGTTTTCTTACATAATTTTTATCCGAATTCGAGAAAACTGGATTAAAAAATGGTTTTAGGAAAACGAGCTAAAGAACTACACTTCATCTCATGTTATAATTGTTTCGACAACTTTTTATTCGGCTGTGTTTAAACTATTTTTTAAGTTTCATCGCAATATCAGCTACCACAAATAATCATCGGTTATCATATTAAAGTGCTTCCATGTAGACATGAAGGAAACTTTAATGTTTCACTTTTTCAAGATTTCGAGAAAAATCGGTCTGAAATGACCAATTTTTGGTCTAAATTTGGGTTTTTTTATTAAGGTGGTTAGTAATTGCAATAGCTTGTTCGAGCTTAATTGAGGCTGTGAAAAACTTCTTATACTCAAGTGAACGAAATTTTTTGAGTTTTGTTATTTCAAATTTAAGAATAAAAAAAGTTGGAAAATCAAAAAATTTCAGCGAAAAAAATTGAAAAAAATGTTGTTAACTTTATTAGGATTTTAATTTTTTAGTCAATTTATTTCAAAAATGAAACAAGGTGTATCCGCGCTACACATGTTTTTATTCAAGTTTCATCTACAAGTTAAATTGAATAGTTTTTCAAAATACGGTAACAAAAACTCGGCCTCTGTAACAGTATATTTGCAATCCATCTGTCAAATTATTTAAACGTTTTTGCTTACACTTCTTAACAGAACAAGTTATAGTGCTGATGAGCACGGAATTCCATATCATCTTCAAAACAAAAAAAAATTATTGTGTACGTACGTGATTAAAATATAAATTGTAGAAAAAGTGATATGTTTCCTTTCAACCGCTCGTTCTCTTCTGTCGTAAATTGAGACAACGGTAAATATTGTCATCCGCAACTTTAAATTGAGCTGATCCAATCATTTTGCAGTCTGCACTATGATGAATTTTCACATTTTGTGAGTCCTGAACGGCTTTCAACTGGCCATTTTGACTGGAAATTCTCTGAACTGAAAGCAGTTTTTTTCAATATAAAGGACATTTAATTTTCATGATCGAGAGTGTATTTAATTGCTTTCGCTCTACACTTGGTTCCATTAATTTTTCATCTATAATTTGAGTTGACTTGTTTTTCAGAAATCCAGTAACACAATAAAGGCATCTGTAACAGTGTTTTTTTTCAAATTCATCTGATGTTAAAGCTGTTCCATTTTTAAAAAAAAAGGTGTGAGAGGCAATAAGTAAAAAAATCACAAATGAATATAAACTCCCTTGATCTGTCTTCAGGTCTCACATCTCTCTAATTTGTCGAAAAAATTTGGGTAAAGTTTAATTCCAAGCAGCTATGGAACTGGAAGACCATGAGAGCATGCCAATTGGTACAATGAGATTAACCCAATTCGAACAAAATGATATGGAAATTGACCCAGAAAAAAAATCTTTTAGTTAGTATGAAAGACCGGAACATTGATAAAAAAACTTATTTTTTTCAAGTGAAAACTCTCAGAGCACTTTATTGTTCAGGAAGCACTTCTTGAGATCTTACAAAAAACATATGTTTTTTTTCTGTTGGAAAAATAATTTTACTCCAGTTGATAACCAAAATCTTTAAAAAATGACCTATTTGTAAGACCATTGTTAAAGCCACAGACTTGGTCTCGAGAGAGCTATCTAATGGGTCAGAAATTTATAGCGTTCTTAAGAATATTTCCAATCTGTCTACCTTACAATTGGTTCTTAAGTAGGTCTATAAAGTAGGTGTAAAAAAGACAGTTTTGTTTCAGAAAAACAAAATTTTGTTTGAAATTTGCAGAGCGGCAAAAATATCGATGTAACGCTCGAAAAAAATTAGTGTTTAAATATTGTCTAAATAATTTAGCTAGATAAACCTTTGAGAATAGGAAAACACTTCAATGTTTCGTTTTCTTACATAATTTTTATCCGAATTCGAGAAAACTGGATTAAAAAATGGTTTTAGGAAAACGAGCTAAAGAACTACACTTCAGCTCATGTTATAATTGTTTCGACAACTGTTTATTCGGATGTGTTTAAACTATTTTTTAAGTTTCATCGCAAAATCAGCTACCTCAAATAATCATCGGTTATCATATTAAAGTGCTTCCAAGTAGATTTGAAGGAAACTTTAATGTTTCACTTTTTCAAGATTTCGAGAAAAATCGGTCTGAAATGACCAATTTTTGGTCTAAATTTGGGTTTTTTTTATTAAGGTGGTTAGTAATTGCAATAGCTTGTTCGAGCTTAATTGAGGCTGTGAAAATCTTCTTATATTCAAGTGAACGAAATTTTTTGAGTTTTGTTATTTCATTTTTAAGAATAAAAAAAGTTGGAAAATCAAAAAATTTCAGCAAAAAAAATTGAAAAAAATGTTGTTAACTTTATTAGAATTTTAATTTTTTAGTCAATTTATTTCAAAAATGAAACAAGGTGTATCCGCGCTACACATGTTTTTATTCAAGTTTCATCTACAAGTTAAATTGAATAGTTTTTCAAAATACGGTAACAAAAACTCGGCCTCTGTAACAGTATATTTGCAATCCATCTGTCAAATTATTTAAACGTTTTTGCTTACACTTCTTAACAGAACAAGTTATAGTGCTGATGAGCACGGAATTCCATATCATCTTCAAAACAAAAAAAAATTATTGTGTACGTACGTGATTAAAATATAAATTGTAGAAAAAGTGATATGTTTCCTTTCAACCGCTCGTTCTCTTCTGTCGTAAATTGAGACAACGGTAAATATTGTCATCCGCAACTTTAAATTGAGCTGATCCAATCATTTTGCAGTCTGCACTATGATGACTTTTCACATTTTGTGAGTCCTGAACGGCTTTCAACTGGCCATTTTGACTGGAAATTCTCTGAACTGAAAGCAGTTTTTTTCAATATAAAGGACATTTAATTTTCATGATCGAGAGTGTATTTAATTGCTTTCGCTCTACACTTGGTTCCATTAATTTTTCATCTATAATTTGAGTTGACTTGTTTTTCAGAAATCCAGTAACACAATAAAAGCATCTGTAACAGTGTTTTTTTTTTCAAATTCATCTGACGTTAAAGCTGTTCCATTTTTAAAAAAAAAGTGTGAGAGGCAATAAGTAAAAAAATCACAAATGAATATAAATTCCCTTGATCTGTCTTCAGGTCTCACATCTCTCTAATTTGTCGAAAAAATTTGGGTAAAATTTAACTCCAAGCAGCTATGGAACTGGAAGACCATGAGAGCATGCCAATTGGTACAATGAGATTAACCCAATTCGAACAAAATGATATGGAAAATGATCCAGAAAAAAAAAATCTTTTAGTTAGTATGAAAGACCGGAACATTGATAAAAAAACTTATATTTTTCAAGTGAAAATTCTCAGAGCACTTTATTGTTCAGGAAGCACTTCTTGAGATCTTGCAAAAAACATATGTTTTTTTTCTGTTGGAAAAATAATTTTACTCCAGTTGATAACCAAAATCTTTAAAAAATGACCTATTTGTAAGACCATTGTTAAAGCCACAGACTTGGTCTCGAGAGAGCTATCTAATGGGTCAGAAATTTATAGCGTTCTTAAGAATAGTTCCAATCTGTCTACCTTACAGTTGGTTCTTAAGTAGGTCTATAAAGTAGGTGTAAAAAAGACAGTTTTGTTTCAGAAAAACAAAATTTAGTTTGAAATTTGCAGAGCGGCAAAAATATCGATGTAACGCTCGAAAAAAATTAGTGTTTAAATATTGTCTAAATAATTTAGCTAGATAAACCTTTGAGAATAGGAAAACACTTCAATGTTTCGTTTTCTTACATAATTTTTATTCGAATTCGAGAAAACTGGATTAAAAAATGGTTTTAGGAAAACGAGCTAAGGAACTACATTTCAACTCATGTTATAATTGTTTCGACAACTTTTTATTCGGCTGTGTTTAAACTATTTTTTAAGTTTCATCGCAAAATCAGCTACCGCAAATAATCATCGGTTATCATATTAAAGTGCTTCCATGTAGATTGGAAGGAAACTTTAATGTTTCACTTTTTCAAGATTTCGAGAAAAATCGGTCTGAAATGACCAATTTTTGGTCTAAATTTGGGTTTTTTTATTAAGGTGGTTAGTAATTGCAATAGCTTGTTCGAGCTTAATTGAGGCTGTGAAAAACTTCTTATACTCAAGTGAACGAAATTTTTTGAGTTTTGTTATTTCATTTTTAAGAATAAAAAAAGTTGGAAAATCAAAAAATTTCAGCAAAAAAAATTGAAAAAAATGTTGTTAACTTTATTAGGATTTTAATTTTTTAGTCAATTTATTTCAAAAATGAAACAAGGTGTATCCGCGCTACACATGTTTTTATTCAAGTTTCATCTACAAGTTAAATGAATAGTTTTTCAAAATACGGTAACAAAAACTCGGCCTCTGTAACAGTATATTTGCAATCCATCTGTCAAATTATTTAAACGTTTTTGCTTACACTTCTTAACAGAACAAGTTATAGTGCTGATGAGCACGGAATTCCATATCATCTTCAAAACAAAAAAAAATTATTGTGTACGTACGTGATTAAAATATAAATTGTAGAAAAAGTGATTTGTTTCCTTTCAACCGCTCGTTCTCTTCTGTCGTAAATTGAGACAACGGTAAATATTGTCATCCGCAACTTTAAATTGAGCTGATCCAATCATTTTGCAGTCTGCACTATGATGACTTTTCACATTTTGTGAGTCCTGAACGGCTTTCAACTGGCCATTTTGACTGGAAATTCTCTGAACTGAAAGCAGTTTTTTTCAATATAAAGGACATTTAATTTTCATGATTGAGAGTGTATTTAATTGCTTTCGCTCTACACTTGGTATACATTCCTTTTTCATCTATAATTTGAGTTGACTTGTTTTTCAGAAATCCAGTAACACAATAAAAGCATCTGTAACAGTGTTTTTTTTTTCAAATTCATCTGATGTTAAAGCTGTTCCATTTTTAAAAAAAGGTGTGAGAGGCAATAAGTAAAAAAATCACAAATGAATGTAAATTCCCTTGATCTGTCTTCAGGTCTCACATCTCTCTAATTTGTCGAAAAAATTTGGGTAAAGTTTAACTCCAAGCAGCTATGGAACTAGAAGACCATGAGAGCATGCCAATTGGTACAATGAGATTAACCCAATTCGAACAAAATGATATGGAAAATGACCCAGAAAAAAAAATCTTTTAGTTAGTATGAAAGACCGGAACATTGATAAAAAAAATTTATATTTTTCAAGTGAAAATTCTCAGAGCACTTTATTGTTCAGGAAGCACTTCTTGAGATCTTGCAAAAAACATATGTTTTTTTTTCTGTTGGAAAAATAATTTTACTCCAGTTGATAACCAAAATCTTTAAAAAATGACCTATTTGTAAGACCATTGTTAAAGCCACAGACTTGGTCTCGAGAGAGCTATCTAATGGGTCAGAAGTTTATAGCGTTCTTAAGAATATTTCCAATCTGTCTACCTTACAATTGGTTTTTAAGTAGGTCTATAAAGTAGGTGTAAAAAAGACAGTTTTGTTTCAGAAAAACAAAATTTTGTTTGAAATTTGCAGAGCGGCAAAAAACGATGAAACGCGCGAAAAAAAATGCTGATTCAGTTTAATTCATTTAGCTGGATAAACTTTTCAGAATAAGAAAACACTGCAATGTTTCGTTTATTACAGATTTTTCCCGAATCCTAGAAAACTGGTTAAAAATTTACGAATAGTTTTAAGAAAACAAGATAAAGATCTACATTTCAACTCATTTTCTAATGTTTTTTGTTTCGACAACTTTGTATTAGGTTGTGTTTAGGTTTTTTCTAGTTTTCATTGCAAAATCAGCTACCATAAATAATCATCGGATAGCATATTAAAGCGCTTCCAGTGGTGATTTAAGGGAAACTTAGAAGTTTCTTTTTTTTTGTACGATGTTGAGAAAAATCGGTCTGAAATGACCAGTTTTCGGTCTAAATTTGAGCTTTTCAAAAAGTTGGTTAGTAATTGCAATAACTTAATCAAGCTTAATTGAGGCCGTAAAAATTTCTTAGACTCAAGTAAACTTAAATTTTGTTTTTTTAGGTTCTCATTTTTATAGCCATTTTTTTTCAAAAACAGTATTTAATTGATGTATTTTGCTACCAAAATATGCCTGAGACTCGCTAAAGAAACTTTTAAATCACAAAATGCTGAAAAATGACACCATTTGGAAAAAGAATAGATATTTTTGAGACAGTGGTTGGAGCCTTTTGTTCGACTTGCATATTAGCCGCCTATCTTTCTTAAAAGGGAAAACTGAGCGGATAAAAAAACCAATGAAAAAAATAACTTTTATATTACGCGAGCAGTAACTAAAAATCGCCCGATGATGAGAACAATGCAGATTCAAAAATAATGTTTCCTGAAGATAATATTTATGGGAATTTTCTGGAAACTTCATTTCTATGGTTCTAGAAATTTCTAATGTATTCTGAAATTTCTTATCAAAGTACACTTAAATTGCATATGTTTTATTCCAATCATTTTGTGTTTTGCAGTTATTTCCGGTCATCAAAACTCTTGAACTGTTATTGATCAGATTATCATAGTTTTGTTAATTCATAAAAGAAAAGGAAAGTGTTAAAATGTTCAAATTCAAAAATAAATTGAAAAATTGAAAATCCGCTGAAAAAAGTTAAGCTCTGAACTTTATTTAACAATTATTTCGGATAATAATACAGATTATCATATCTTAATATTTTTTTTTCATGAAGTGATATAGACAATTTTGCTTTCTGGAAGATCAACTGCTAGAAAATTATCTCTATAAAAATAATCGTGTCAGAAAAAACTTGAATAAAATGGATCGAACGCGTGAATTTCTTGTGAAACCACAGATAATCAAAATTCAAAAAACATCTCCTGTGTCTTGGGTATTTTTGTTCCGAACTTTCCCAAAAAACGATTTCAATGCATCTTTCTAATGAACTGTCATGTTTTTTTCTTGAAAAGAGTATTTAAGCAATTGTTTCAATAGATGTGTTGTATTCGCAACGTAATTTTTAACCAAAAAATATTTTCTGCAAAAAAAATTTACCTCTGATCCGATTGATCATTTTTAACCGGAAAGAAAACAGGTTTCAGCATTAAAAAAAGCTCTACATCTGATCCGATCAATCAAATTGTTTTCGCGAGCGATATCTTCTTGGTTTCTTCTCCGAGAAAAATATAAAAGACCACTCAAAACCTTGTGGAGAGCATGATACAGGATCAACGAAAATGCCACCAGAGGGTTCAACTATTACATTTCAATAATGTTACAAGTCTTCGTTGTGTCGATTTGTAACTTATGCTGATACAGATGCCTTGTGCAGAAAACAAACAACGTGTACATTAGATTCATCCAGGGAATTAGAACATCAAATACCCTGCTCAATTGCTGCTTTAGTAGTGGTACTTTAAACAAACAGAACTTACAGGGCTGACGGAGAACCAGATTCCTTCTAAAAATGACCGTATTTATTTCCAGGCAGAATAAATATCATTTGCAAAAAGAAAAACATGAGCAGCTTGAAAACTCCGAGACGGGTAGAGAAATTAGATGGGAAAAAGTAGGTTGGCTTTAAATGAGTGGAACTTTAAGTTGAGAATTCTATCCTTCGCGCCTATATATTTTTACAACCTCAGCAAATATAATTCGCACCATTTAATTGGAAATCTAACTTGGCTAAAGGAGAGAAGATCCCTGTTGATCCCTGCTCAGAAAAGAATACTTTAGCTCGCATGTACCCGTTGGCAGTTGCATGGATGAAAATGAGGGGAATAAAACTTCAAAAATTGAGGTTCTTGGACAGTTTTTGGTTTAATCCCTAAAAAACGAATATTATTTCGAAGTCTTTGAGTTCTTACAACCACATAATTTCAGCAAACTTTTTTCTTCAAAAAACACCATCTAATGCGAAAATATTTTAACCTTATTTTTAAATGGAAAATTTTCCCAAACTAATCTACCCAGCTTTTCAATGGAATAGACAAAAGTTTTGTCGGGGCGAGTTGTTGTAACAAAATAAATTTTTCAATCTGCAAATGCAGTTTGAAAACCTTTTGAATATCCGATAGTAGGGGGCTATTATAGCTTTTTTTTTCAATAGCGATGTCTTACTGCTTGCAGACGTGATCGAATATTTTGACAGGAGACATAATTTAGATCAATGTCACTATGAATCAGCTTCAATTTTTATGGGATGTTAAAGATGTCTGGAGTTGAATTGGAACTACCAACTGATATCAAAACTTTTTTTGAAAAAAAACTAATACGAGTAGGCTTCAATGGAATTGGCTAAAACGGTGCATGAAAACCAACAATCACTTTTCTCTGATTTTGATAAAACAAAACCACCAGCATTGATATTTTATGGAGGAACTATGATAGAGGAAAACTATGTAGGAGGTTTTAAATGGGTAGAAAAAAAGACAGGACACCTAGGATGCAATTGAAGATTCTGATGAAGGCTATTTGTTACGGTAGAAATTGAGTATCTCGCGAAGTCGCATGACTTGCAGAACGACTTCCCACTGGCTGCTGAAGTAAAGAAAATTGTCGAGGAGTTTCTTTATCCATATCAACAACTGGATAACCATCAAGAAGCGTAACGGGGAAAACGAAGACCAGCATTGCATATGAGTAAACATCGGTTGATACAGACGAACCATTCGATTTGTATCATTTCAAAGGGTACCATTTGAGATTTCTGACAAAGGTTTATTTTGAACAGTTGAAATCACTACTGTTGACGAGGGTTTTGTTCACTGGGTTGCACCGGTGAAAAAATTTTCGTTCAATAATTATCCTTTCATTAATTTTGAATCAATTGAATAAAGGTTCAACCACCCAAATGATCGATGCTGAAATTGAAATTATCATAGAAAAAACCGTTACGAACATTCGAGAAACACGTTTGTTTTTCAGTGAAAGCCGCTTTAGGTCTCACAAGTTGTCATAGTTCAGACTGAAAACGACAAGGTGAGCTCATTTAAGAGTTTCGGAAGAAAACAAACATTTTTTAAAAAAATATATGTATTTGAATAAGCTTGTAAATTTATTTGATAAACATAATTTAAATAACCATTTAAACTCAAAACTAATGATTGAGTTCTATTGAATCTATTGTTTATATTTTTCATAGAGAACACAAAAATTGTATTAACACAACTCAGAAACACTAACTTCAGCAGAAAAAAAGTCTGTTGATTTTCTTATTGAAAATTTTGTTTAAAATTTACAGATTTCCCATGAAACACAATGACGTATCTAGATGCAGCAAAGATTTAACCATTTAGAAATCAAATTTCGCAAAATTTCAAGGTCAGATGATTGGTTTTTGCAATTCCTGTAGCCTGAAAACGGCAGGTTCAACCAAGTTCATCTTCATGTGTGCCAGGGAAAAGTTTTTTTTCTGCACTTTTTGGGTAAAATAAGAGTTATGTATAACTCAACTCGCCTTATACTACTTGAGTTGTTGACTCGCTATGTTTGCCGGTTCCTAAGAACATTTTAAAACCGGTGCGTATGAATAATACGGCGGTTATCAGTACAGAAGTATAGCCAGTTAATTACCTCAATGGACATATTGAGGACACCTTCCACAACTGTGAATAAAAACTAATCAGCGTTTTTATTTAAATTGTCATCGTTAACATCATAACTCTAATTGTAATCGTTTCAGAAGATTGAGGTTCGCTGCAGCTTCTGCCCGAAACGCTTCGGAAAGTAACTGCAACTGAATGATCACCTGATGAAAACTTGTGAAAGTCAATCGCAAAAAAGCTCGGTCAGATAATTGTGATTGTGAAAATGGCTCCTATGTTCCAATCCTCGTTCGGGTATTTTTCACAGATGCGTATACCGTCTTTAATATTTTTGAGGACCCAGTGTGTTTGGAATTAGAGAATCATTGACACATCATGTTGAACTTAACCACGATCTCATTCGGAAGGAGTTGAAAAAAACAGGCGCTGAAGCTGAACTACAGTTCGTAACAGAACGACATGCTACAAAAACTTGTTTAGTCCTTTCAAACAAATGTTCTTTAGAACCTGGACTTGACAGCTGCCATAGAAAATCTTTCCTCGACAAAAAACACGATCTAATGCGAAAAAGTACCCTTAATTCTGAATGGAATAATTTCGGAAACATATCTATCTAGCTGCGCAACCGATTAGAAAGGATTCGGAGCGAGCTGATGTAAAAAACCATACTTTCAATCTGCAAATGGAGTTTTGAAAAATTTGAATGTCAGTTGATAGGATACTATCTTGGCTTACACCTCAAAAACGATGTCTCACTGCTTGCAGCCGAGATAGAAACATTCAGGAAAATTTCAAAAGGGAAACATAATTTAAATACGTATCTCTCTTGTGCAGCTTCAATTTGGATGATATGCTACGGATGACAGGAGTTGAATTGCAACCTCTAAAAGATATCTACTTCAAAGAGTTTTTTGAAAACCAAAACAAGGAGCTTTTAATGGAATCGGTGAAAAACGGTACATGATAACCAACCATCACTATTTACCTGATTTTGATAAAACAAAGCAATCAATATACGGCATCTTCTTAGATGTCGTTAGCCTTAAGGGTGGAATTATGATATAGAAAACGACTGTAGGGGGTTTTAAATGGGTAGAAAATGCTAACAGAACACTTAAGATGCAACTGAAGACTCTGATGATGGCTTCTTTGTGATGGTAGACCTTGAGTATCCTACGAAGTTGCATAGTTTGCACAACAACTTCCCATCTGCTGCTGAAAATTTGAGTTTCTTTCTTCATACCAACAGTTTTTTAATCATCAAGAAGCAAAAAGAGAGAAACTATATCCGGCCTTGCAGATGATTATAATTATGTTGATACATACGAGGCAATCGATCAAATTTTATCATTTGAAATTCCTGACAGAAGTTTAAATTGAACAGCTAATATAACCAGTAATGATTTTTGTTTTGTTGACTGCGATGCACCGGTGAAAATTTTTTCGTTCAATGATTATCCTTTCATTAATTTTGAATCAATTGAATAAAGGTTCAACCACCCAAATGATCGATGTTGAACTTGAAATTATCATAGAAAAACCGTTCAACGATTGTATTTTCAATAATTTTCAATCAAATGAAGAATGATCAACGACCAAAGAAAAACGATGGGTGCTGAAAAATAAATTATCACGGCAAGAACAAAAACAAAATTTTTGGAAACAAATCTGTTTTGCAATGAACGCCGCTTTAGGTCTCACAAGTTTTGAAAATTTGTTATAGTGCAGCATGGAAAAAGATATGGTAAACTCACTTAAGAGTTTCTGAATGCAACAAAAAAATTTTCATTGGCAATCTTAGCTTGTTTATAGTTTGCAACTTGAATTTATTTAACTGAATTTATTTAACGAAGAGTTTGAACACAATACTTTTGACTAATTTTTCACATAGATTTATTTGATTATATGATTCATAGAGAACACAATAATTGTTTTAACACAACTTGGGAAGACTAACTCAACAGCAAAATATCTGATAAAGTTATGAATGAAAACTGCTTAAAAAGTTTAATGAGTTCCTACAGAAGGCAATAACTTATCAAAAAACAGCAAAATTTTAACCATAAAAACCCATATTTTGCAGAATTTTTGGGACAGATGTTGGTTTATAGTTCAGGCATGTTTCTGTACCAGTGTGCCGACAAAAATTGTGTTATTGAGAAAAAACTTATTATTTTCCTTTTTGGGTATAAATTTGTATCATGTATGGCTCACTTGATTAAATACTTTATTGCTTGAGTTGTTGTTTCACTATGTTTGCCAAAACACTTTAACACCGGGGGTCGGAACTTTACGGGCGGCCATCAGTCGAAGTACAGTACATAAGTAAAGCCAGTTAATGACGTCAAAGGACATCGGGAGGAGAAAGGCCACAACTGTAAATAAAAACGAATAACCGAGAGAACCATGTAGCGAAGAAAATTACACGCAATAATTGCAGTGCTTTTCAACGCTTCGTTAGCCATGTCAACAAAAAGAGAAAAAACCAGGCTTGTTTTTAGAGAAACCACGAAATCACTAAAAAAATTATTGTGATTCAAAGAGATGAACTGGATAGAGATGAAAGCGAACTTGCAGTGTTCGGGAAAAAGCAGCTTGGATTCAGGCATGCAGTAATAATCGGAAATTGCTAACCATCAGGATGAGCAGGAAACATTAGTTAACCGAGTAAACCATTTGCAAAAGGATAATCATCGCACAATGAAAAAACCGGATCATTTCCTAGCAGTGGAATTGGTTCCAGAGGAAATGGGGAACAATTAATATATGTGCATTAGATGACTTGATCGAAATTATAGGACCTACAGTCAAAGAGATCGAGTCGGAGGCTGGATAACTAAGGGCGTAGATAAGTTCATTGCCGATGGCGGTCAGAGAGATATCATTTAGATTAAGATCTTGAAGTCACTGAATGATGATTTCATCAAAAAAGTATAATGAGAACCAATGCAATCACAAAAAAAATCGAGCGAGTTTGCTGTTCATTATTTCTGAAGGAAAATTAAGTTCTTCACTTATGTTTTGAGGAATATCAAAATTTTGTCTGAAAATAGAAAGCATTCAAACAAAACAGCGTGGCAAACAAGGGCTTGATTGTACGGTTAGACTGGGATCAGAGTAAGTCCTCCAAAATTCTCATAGTTCGTTTTTAAATGGAAAACATGAGAGCCAGAGGCAGCACAGGCTCCGATAGAGCGAAGTTTAAGTCAGACCAAGGCACCAACTGATCGATCATCGATCGGTCGACTAACGACGGGATGAAGTCAGCAAAAAGTCCAATACCGAATCGGAGTTAAAACTAATACCGGGTCAAGAAGCGCAAAAAATCGGAAAACCTGAAGAGCAAGCGATGGGATTATCGGTAAGTGGTGTGATAAACCCCCAGCAGAAGACGTTGGTGAAGTTCCTAGCAAAAAACCGTAGTCAATATGGACTTCGTACCCTGTGACAAGTTGAATAGTCCAGCTACACATTATCAATTCTCATAGGCTAACAACAAAGACGAAATCATATGTATAACTACTGCATAAGTAAATCAATACAGGTAAAAATCACTTTCTGAAAAAAAATTGGTGATGGCATCTGCTATGTGTCAAGCATATCCCACTTTTTATTTGGATTACTTTGCAAACTGTTTTTTATATTTCATTCACAGGAAGTTTTTTTTGAAAAAATAGTTGTGACTCAAAACTACTGCGTATCTAACCATTCATCATTCTTCTCAGAGGAAAATTGCAAGTTCCACCTAGAATTAATCGGATCATCGTTCGATCAAATTTTGCAAAGATAAGGTTGAGTTTATGCAAATTGTTGACTGTAACTGTACTTTGAACAAATAAAAATTTTATTGAATTTATTCCATCACGAGATGAATTTTTCAATCAGTTGAGTCGCGCAGTCGGACTCAATTTGAAATGTAGACTGCTGGAAAAAATTAGTTGTGTAGAAAACCATTGAAGAATACCATTGTTGCAGAGAAATGCCGACTGCAAGAAAAATCAAATACATCCGCTTACATTTTTCAGAAGCTGCCGCTATAGAGACTCTTCTTGGGAAAAATTTCAAGAAGATCAAAACTCGATATATGAGTCTAGTTCGTTCAAAACTGTTGATTGTTTCAATGATGAGTATGGTTCTGTAAACAGTGAGCTTGTCAATTTTTCTATTAAATTATAATTATTTCTTTAATAAAAGTGTGACAAAATCATTTTTTTTTCAATTTCAAAAAATGTCAAATGAAAAAAAAAACTTTGTCGTTTTCAACAAGTGTGCAAAAAGCAACTCAGGGTCTTTTCGCATAATTTATAAGATGCACTTTTTTCAAAAGATGCAAAACTAAGTTTAGTTTATTAAACAAGTGATCAAAATTTTCTATGAAAGCTTTGTGTAAGATGCAAGTTTTTCTGTGTTTTAAAAAAAATTATATGCAAAATACTACCTTTTTTGCAAAAGCGAAAAAAAAAATTAAAATGTTGCTGAAAATATACAATTTTGATGACTTTGATAGCTTTTCCCGATCTAAGTACATTGCTTTTCTGATGTTTTTGATCAAGATGCTTGGAAAACACTTCCTAAATTAAATTTACAACAAAAATTTCATAATTTTTTTTCTTAACAGTGCACAAAAACTTGTTACTACTTTTTGAAAAAAGAAAAAAAATTTGCAAGGTACAAAAATCATTGAAATATTTTAACATGTGTGCAGAAATTTTATTGGTTTGATTAACAGGTGTGCAAAAATTAATGCGAAGTTTTAAAAGATTTTAAAAATGATTTAACTTTTTACCAAGTTTGCAAAAAAACGTCGTGGAAATACGCAGTAACTTCAATTTTTAATCCGTGTGCAAAATTGTTCCGATAATTTTTTCTATGACCTCACCTCCCAATTAGTTATTTGTTCCTCTTTCTCTAAAATAAAAGAAATTGATGCAAAAATAAAGAAATTACAAAACACAAGGCAACAATGAAATTAGTTACAAATTATTGAGCTGTACAGCAACTGAAGATTTTTGCAAAATCTCAGTGGAGCGCAATTGTTTTTTTGCCTTCCTCGGCGGTGTTTAACTTGTTGGTTTGCTCACTGGGGTCCTCGAATCCGAGAACCCATCATTCTCTTCGGTTTTTATTGGGTTCTAACTGATTTCGAGCATGTGTTACACCTGAATTGGGACGTCCTTTCGGTCCAGGAATTTTTCGGAGACTCACTCCAGCACCTTTATTGTCACAAATTAAGGTAAAATCTCGACCAAGTTTGTGATGTTGTTATTCTGAATGAAGAATATCATTCTGATAAATGGGTTAAGAGTAATGGAATAATGAAACAAGAATTATGACTGACTTAGAGCTGATTGAGGAGCTAGTGAACGGTGTTGACACTGGAAATAAAGCTATTTTAAGTTAAGGTTCAGGGGCATCTTCAACTCAAGAGCGTGGGTTCACCGAATCACAGTAGTTTAGTTTAACCATATAAGGAATGTGGTTGTTTCCAATCAGATTTCAGATCCCTTTTAGGGAAATTTTGATAAAAAGTCGTTTTCCATCAGAATTTCAAACCATTTTTTGGCACTTTCATCAATTTTTCGTTTCTTATAATAAAAATGGGTCACTTTTCTTAGGTTGTTGTACAAAATAAGAAATATTTCCATTAAAATACCTAATTATTTCAGCCAATCATTCAAATATGATCTATTGACCAATCGTAATCAATTGTAGTCAACTCTTCTCTTTTATGGACCCAAACCCTCCAACTTAGTTTAAAAAAATACAAACAAGAGACTTCAAAACCAAGACCACAATTTTTTTATAAAAAGAAAAAAATGCCAACAAACGAAACAAAAATTTTAAAAAAAGCATATCTCAAAGTTTTATCATCAATTCTGTTGATTTTCTTGTATATCATTAACGAAAATTTGTTGAAATTCGAGGAGGTCAATTTGAGAGGAATACTCGAAATTGATGAACTTCTCAAAGAAAATTTCTGGAAATTTTGTCCCAAACCTCATCAAGCAACTTTTTGAACATTGAAAATCTTTAAAGAAAAGGAAGAATGAAGAACGTTGTTGGGGTTTTTTCGCAATATTAGAAATTGGGTAGGGAAGAAAATGACTCTTGAATTATTAGCATCCGACTTTTTAATTAACACAAATTTTCCAAAATAAAGAATAGTTTTCTTGTCCATTGTAATTCAGTCGTAATTGTGAAGCTTTGTTACCTTAAATAGACCTTCACTTAGTCCAGAATAATTTTTTGGTAAAAACGTCTAAAAAATTGTGAAAAAAGCAAGAGTCAGTGTATTTTGTATCAATTAGAAATTCAGCTGGATGTTGTCTTTTCTTTTGTAAAGTAACCCGAGAATACCCAAGTGTTTTTCATCAATTATCTTTAGAAGATTGAAAGAAAAGGAATCATAACAAGCTTGGATTTTTGGTCAATTCTGAGTGGTTGATACCGAATTTGTTTGTTTAATTTTTCTGTGAGAGCAAACAAATAAACTCAATTTGACTTTGTTTTACTCTAAAAACAATCGTTCTTTATATATTTTTTAATTACTTGACATATAACTCATTTTTTCCTGCAAAATTTCGAACTAAAATAAATCACTAAAGAAGTTTTTGGGACACTTAAAGTCGCCTACTTTGAATCGTACCAAGTTAAAATATCTAATTCTTATTTCTTCAGATACCCTTGGATAATAAAAAAATAATAAAATTCAGTGTGGGGACTGTGGCAAAATTACAATCGAATTGATAAAGCATGGTATGAAAAAAAATGCGCTCACTGTTTTTTACGAGCTTCGATTGTAATTATTTCACTTGTAGCCAGCAAAAAAGGAATAATCACGTTGCCAATAAACAGCTCATTTACTTGTCTTGCGAGAAGATTTTTCTACCAGTTACTACACTCTCCAACAACATCGGCTAAAAAAACATGAAGCGAAACAAGAGAAGCCCTGCGATAGTGCAGCGGACTTTAACGAGATTGAGAAAGGAAATGAAATTGGATATAATACCTAGGGGAAAGTGATACATAAACTATAAACTGAAGACATTTAACATAAGACACTTCTCAATTTCAAAGTTAGACACCAAAATAATCAACAAAAAGCTAGATGAAGTGTCCAATAAGCTGGATTCCGCTGCAAAAAAATCAAAATTGCTCTAGAATTGTTTACCGGAACTTGGTAACCGATGAAAATCGACCTTAGTACGCAAAATAAAATAAATCTTTGTTTTATATAGTGCGTACACTGTGCAAAAAAGCCAATTTTTTACAATGTATTACAATTCAACAAAAATTAGGTCACATATACTGATCACAAACGCCGATTTGATTACACTCCAGGAGAAACCGAAAAGTTCGGAATCGTAGAATAAAAATGCCATCAGGACCGTTAAGCGGTTCAGCAACCTTACACAAGAGTCATTCAACTCGAGGATTAAAGACTTCGAGGATCCAGAGGCTTCTATGGCTTCCTCTTCTTGGTTCAACTTGGTTCGTTTGATCAGGGTTGGACTGAATTCTTTCAGTAGTCGCTTCCAGAAGCTGTCTAGTCGGTCCTTGGTTAGCTTCCAGGTTTTGTTGCTCAAAGTTTTGTTATTTGTTTGATCATTTCTGCCCTAGAAAGTCTGTTCGACACTAAATTCAACAGAAAGACCTGTGTGATAACTGAAACGAGACGTTCCCATGTCCCACCAAAATGAGAAGCAGATGATGCGTTAAGAAGCCATTCAATTGACTGCAGCTGGAACTTGCTATCTATTTCAATTTTTTTGATATTTAAGTTTTGTTTCATGGTATGGCTACATGTCGCGACAAAGTATGCTGCCTTAGCCGGAACAATTAGTTTAAAATAACCACGTCCTGCCATGAAATTGCATTTTCCTGTCAAGCTTTTTTCAGTTGTCAGAAAGTCTGCAGTTTTCTGGTGAGTTGCACGCATTGTAAGACAAGTAAAGAGTCAATGTAAAATTAATCGATGCCGAGTCCAACAAACTTGAATGGATATGGAATAGTCTCCGGGTAAAAGAAGCGCTGGCAGGTAGATCAGTCATGAAAGGGTTTGAACCTTTCCCTTGACAGCGGCGGAACATGAAACAAACAGTGTCGTCGAGTGAGTCTCAAGGCTTTTCTGAGACCCAAAACTATGCAGTTGTGTTGCAAGTAGTTTCGTACATATTCGGTGCCGAGTTGGATGTATTTATGATGTGCTATTATTATCATAACTTTACTCGAAGGTTCCCTTGCATGCAGAATGATAGGGTACTTAGCTGCATCTGGCATTGGCAAATGTCTCAGTCGTCCCGGCGCACGATTAGGATCACCATCCATGTATAGCGAAATTGGCAGTAAAGCAGCTTTGTTGTCCAATGCTTTGTTAGGTGTTGAACGTCTGATAGAATCAGGGAAAAAGTGTGTTCTGATTGCTCGTAGAGAAAAGTTTTAGCCATTTTCCAGTCATTCAATCTTGAAGCGCGTTTTTGGTTTTGCTGTGGAATGTCTATGAACTGTATAACAATAGCAAATGCGCGGAAAATACGAAGCCAGTTGGAAAAGCTCGAAACATCAATGAAAATGACATTCGACTAAAAAAGACAAAACGCAATTTCGTAATCGAGTTTTTCTCGGAACATCTTACCGAGAGTTTTGATGGTTTTTAAGGATTTATGACGCTAATTGAACGCTTGGACGAATCAGGGGGGGTTTGTTTTGAGTGACATACTTATTTTTGAATTTTGGATATGGACATGATCGACACGTAACTTTTTTTATATTTCACACCAGTTGAAAATGCGAAAACCGAACGACTGAAGTCTCAGTGAAAACAACAACAACGTAAGTCGTGTGAAGCTGATTGAGATCGAAGAAAGATTCGGATTGTCAAAAACTATTAGGAGTTGTAACGACTGTGCCGTTACAAATTGTTACAAAGTAATTCACGAGAACCATGAAGGGTGTTGGGACGAAGTGTCCAGCCTTCCGGAAAGAAATAAGGACATTATTTCTCCGGATTCTAGAATCCGGAAGGGTCTCGGGAGATAACCTAAACTTTATTTTAAAAAAATTTTAACTTCGTGGAGATGTTCTGAATTGAATTAATAACATCCAATTTCGTTTTCAGATCATGAGAATTAGGAGTTGAGGGAAAGGGTTGATCCATCTTCGATGGAGATAATGATTTTTATCTAATGAGGAAAAACAGTGGTGATGTAGCAAATACGTACTAGCTCTGTTTTTGAGAGTGACCTCGTAGTCTGGGGACACTGAGACTCAGCCATGAGTTCACTCTTCTGCATATAAATAAGTTAACTAGAGCGTTCTGACCGAAGCCGGAAAGAGTAACGTTTTTTTTTGTCGATCCGATGTTAAAAAGACCACCAAAAAAAACGGCTTTGGCAGAGACGGTAAAAAGCATGTAGAGTTGTGTTTAGACGCTAGCCAGTCGTTTTAAAACCTAGTTTTATTTTCCGTCGATAAGTAATTCCGGGCGAATGTTACATAGATAATTTTATTGCGCTCCTGGGAGTTATCATTTTTAACATCATGGCCGGCAGAACTGTTAGCGAGCACTCCGCGCCGAGTTGATGCTCAAAATGAACCCTAACCACCGGGTGGATGGGTAGTTCGGACCGCGGAAACCTTCCGGATTCTCGTGAATAGTTTTTTAACCTAGTTAGGACCGAAAATTCATGTACCAGGAAGGGTGGGGGAATTGGCCGCCCCGTCTTCCCTGAGAAGTTTGTGACCAAAAACACTTAGAGACACACAGGATACCAAACAATAAGTAGTATAGTACCTAAGAAAAAACAAAAAACAAATAAATAAACAAAAACAAAAACAGTGAAAACAGTATGAAATCAGTAGAAATCACCCCACACCCCAGACCAGATATGATTCAACCCTCCCGTTAGTTGTTGTAAGATATATCGTTTTTCAGCCATTAACATCAGTCAATATTGTTACGATCAAATTTGTGGCCCGTATACGGTGCTTGTACTGTAGGGTTATTTGAGTATTTAAGAACATTAATGCTAATTTGCGCTCAATCCGGAAAGTTCTCGGGATTAGAGAAGAAGTCTGAAGCGGCAAGCAGTGCAAGGAGCGACAAAAAGGGGCTCAAGGACAACAGCAATCGACTGTTTGGTATCGTTAATAAGTTTTGAATCCCTTTTGGTACAAAAAGTAAGATTTTAATCTGTGAGGGGCTCGACAGTGACTGCACTGTAGTGACCCTTCACCGAACCGGGAACTTCCGGGTTAAGCATCTTAGTTCGGGTTTTGAACAAACCTAGAGGGGTATAATATTATTAATAATACTATAATAACTTCTATACAGCCTATATTTATACTACTGCACCGTTTTTCAGTGAAAAACACAATAAGCAGACCGGTTTTTAGGGTCGAAATAGCAAAATTTTGGCCCCCCACAAATCACGATTTTTGAGATATCTATTTTTTGAGACAAAAAAGAGCAAAAATTAGTGAGTTATAAGGTAACTGTACTAATTTAATAGGTAGAACCGGTTGAGTTTAGTTCAGAAGTGGTTGGAACTAATTGGGTACCAAAAACTAAATTTTTGTGTTAGGACAGTAAAAAATTGTTATTCGAACTATTTCCACCACTGAATCGACAGGTTTTGAAACCCGTTTTCTGATAATTTTCCAGTTTACAGAGGATTCGAGCTCAACGTGCTTGATTTATTGGATTCATCAATCCGGAAGGGTCCAAATAACTTTGATTTTGGCAAACTTTTTTAAACTGGAACGTTTTAGATCGCGTCTTTTGCATCGAAATAGAATAGTACAGGCCTTCTGGGATCCGATCAAAAACGTTTTGGTCGAAAAGATAAGAATTGCGAAAAAAGTTAGGCGGAACCTATAAGAGAGAAATTTTTTTGACTTTAGAAAAAAGACTTTCTGGTTAAGAACTTTGGAACACTTGGACAAGTCTAGTTGATCTTGGTACCATTAGATCAGAACTTAGGTGAGCTAACTTATAGCGTCTTCAATTTTTTTGAAAAACTAAGCGTAAAAATTTTTAAGATTGTTTTAAGCAATATTACCAATTATTGAAGGTAGACGCTTCATGTTTTGTAGTTTTTTTTTGGAAAACCCTTAAACCTCCAACAAAGGGTAGTAACGGTTGAATACGGCAATTGTACGCTGTTTTAGATAAATAGGGAGGGCCTATGAACCCAGAAAACCAATGTCGAGTCGAAACTAGGCTAGTTATAATACCCTTCAGAGTTCAGTAGAATAGCAAAGTGAGAGGCTTAGCTTCGATCCGGAAGGGTCTAGTGACGGAAAATGCACCCTTCCTAGTCAGTTCTAATAGCATAAAAACATCCAAGAACGTATCCGGCAGGGTATCTGGTCCCGGAAAAGCTATTTTTAAAAACCCGGAGGGGTCCCAGTCCGGAAGGGTCCCAAATTTGTCCAATCCGGAGGGGTTCCAATTTTGCCAATCCGGAGTGGTCCTAATTTTGCCAATCCGGAGGGGTCTAGAGACCTTTCTAATTAGTTCTTACAGCATAATAGCATGCTGTGTTATGCAAAGAATGGCAAAGTATGCTGCCTTATCCGAAAGAATTAATTTAGGATAACCACGTCGTGCCATGAAACTGTAAATTCCTTTTAATTTCCTGCCGGGTTCCGTTTACCGGGTATATGATGACCCGGTTGGGCTTCAGAAATTTACAGAAATACGTTTATTCAGTTCGATTAGTAAAATTTCTGCGTACCCGGACTGTTGATCCATGCGAGCATTGTCTTAAAGTCCTTTGAAAAATGACGTCTCCCAAATAGGAAGCTGTTGGGCGTTTTTGTTGTTGATGTTTGATCAATGTCGCAGCTGACTATCAGTGTCAGTAGTTTTGATTTGATTAGGTTTTTGCATTCTACTACCATATTTGAAAAAAGATTCCAGGAAACTCTGTCCGATCCTAGATTCAAGAGAAAGACGCGTTTGCTGATTGAAACGAGACGTTCCCACTCCCCCTCAAAATGGGAGGTAGATGGTGTGTGAAGACGTCAGTCAACTGACTGCAGCTGAAACTTGGTTAATATACCGTTTTTGTTGATATTTAAGTGTTATTTCATGATTTGTTTTTATGCGGCGACAAAGTTATCCGAAAGAAATAGTTTAGGGTAACCACGTCGTGTCATGAATCTGCGAACTGCTGTCAATATTTTTTCAGTTGTCAGATTTTCAGTGGTTTTCTGTTGGATTTCCTCCAGTCGTTTCCTTCATCATAGTTCCACCATGCAGGCTAACAACATCTAAGAACATGTAGTATGTTGATGGCTTTGTTCGATCCAAATCAGATAAATAGTGATAGTCGGTTTTCCAATAAAGCCTTCTCGTATGATTTTTCAATGTACCCTAACAAGTAGATATCAGCGAGAAGTTCCAATTCAACTCCAGTCATCCTTAGCATAGCATCCAAATTGAAGCCGAATAAGAAAGGCATGTATCAAAATTATGTTTCTTTTTTAAACTTGTTCTTGAATGTTTCTATCACGACTGCAAGCAGTGAGACATCGTTTCTGAGGTAAAGGCCAATATAGTCTCCTGTTATCCTGACATTCAAAAGTTTTCATAACTTCACTTTAGATTGAAAATTTGATTTTTCTTACATCAGCTCGCTTCGAGAAAACAACTTTCTAACCCGTTGCAAAGCTAGGTAGATATGTTTCCGAAATTAGACCATTCAGAAATAAGGGTAAATTTTGTTAGCTATAAATGTTTTTTTTTGTCGAGAAAAAACATTCTGAAAATTAGGTGATTTTGAGAGCTAAAAGATCTTGAATTGCCTTCAGATTCTTGGGAAAAAACTAAAAACTGTCTAAAAACCCTTTCTTTGAACTTTTCTCTACTCATTTTTATTCACGTAATTGCCAACGGGTACATACCACTATTACAGAACACTTACAAAGTGGTGACCAATTGGTCAACCATTCAAAAAAATCAGCATACCTCGAGAAAAAAAAAGAGTCATGATTTGCTGCTAATGTGGTATGATCAACGCGTTTTATCAACGAAGTTAAAGCTGAATACTGTACTTCCATTGCATTGCACCAAGTTTGGTTGGTTTTGTTTCAAAAACTAGCGAGTCTTGCTTCTGAATTGTTCAATGACAGCTGTCAGGTCCGGTTGCTGACGAAGATATATCCGCTATGAGCGAAATTTTTTTGTTGCATGCTGTTGCAATGAGATCGTGGTCGATTTCAACATGCCGATTCAATGTTTCTCGAAATTCAAACAATCTGGGGCATCAAACATAAAAAATTGGAGTGACGCAACTGTGAGGAATACTCGAACGTTGATTGAAATATACCAGCCAGTTTCTCAAAAAAAAGTTGCCGAACTTTACTGCCATTGACTTGATATATTTTCATTAGATGCTCATTCAACTTTAGGTTCTTTCTGAAGCGTTTTGAGCAGAACATGCAGCTAAACTCATCTTCTGAAACGAATACAATTAGAGCTAAGATAGTAGTATTGTATCGTGTCCCGGATCCTAAGGGGGGGTCCTTCCTAAGGGGGCGGGTCCTCACGTAAAGCAAAATCCTAGGAAAGGGGTCCTTAATTTTTTGGAGGACCCCTATCCTAGGATTTTGTAAATGATCGCAAGTTCCCACACCTAAAGAAAAAGACCCCCTCCTTAGGATCTTGTTAAGCTGAGCTCAACAACCGGGACGCAACCGGGACTCGATACAATAATTTCTTCTAATTCCTTTTAAAGCGGTCCCTTTTCCCGCGATAATTAAAATTAACCGTCCTAATTCCTGAACTTTTCTTTTTCGTCCTAGTTTCATGTGGATATCATTTCCTGGCTTTCTTTCTTTTCGTCAAAGATTTGTCATGCTATTAAAGTTTGTTAACAAGCCTAAGGATTTCACACATTTGCTTGAATTAACACTTGGTTTGCGTCTACTAGTTTATTTGCCTGAAGCTATTTATGTTAAAACAGTGATTGAGCTAAATACGAGTATTTTATTAGTTGTAAATTGGTAAAAACCAAAACATATATAAGTCGAAGTATAAAAAGGACGAACAGTAAAAATCATCTGAAAATATATGTTTCAGACTTTAATGTTTATTGTTTTGGTTTTCTTTGCGTTGTTTTTTAGATGGTCGTTCTTCTGAAGCTTCAGATAAAATAAATGGGTTTTTTATAGGGGGACGTTCACGGACTCGGCTACTAGAAGCTTCTTCTTCTTCTTGCAGCTCTGCTTCTGAGTAGGACCGCTGTAAAAATCCCCAATCCGAAAGTGTAAAATCGGGAGAACTGTTATCAGTTTCATTGTATGAGTTGACCCACTCGGTATCCATGTAAATGTCTTCTAGAAAAGTATTTTCTTCAGCAGCTTTATGGCCAAAGGGCACTGTCGAAATTCTGTCGAAAAGTAGAAAACGTTTTGAGTCGAATGGCGATAATGCAAGTTTGTTTTGTTTCACTGTCATATTGGTGTGACCTTTCGAAACTATATTGTAGTTGTACACTCTCATTGTTTTTCCAGTGAATAATGTGTCCCTGAAGGTTTGGTGGACCAGTTCTCTCTGTGCACTCCGTTTAATTCCTTTGGCACTCAATTTTTGAGTGCTTTCTAAACAGAAGCAAAATTATTATTCTTTTCTACAACGTAGGGGATAGCTTCATTTCACTTCAGCAACTCAATTTATACCGAACAAAATTTGATTCATTTTACCAAAAAAGAGCAGAAGACTCTAAATTATCATGAAAAAAAAGAGGAAAAAAGAGGGAATATGTTGTCAGATAAATCAACGTTTAGGCAACATTGTATAATGTTGCCTAAATCAGCTAAATGCCCATAGTTTAATGCAACAAATTAAGGGGTGTAGGTAGGTTGGTGGTGGTAATTTTGTTCTGTAAAAGGTAGGAATGGGGGGTGGAAGGATGGCTTAAATTTTATTTACCATTAAGGACGACCGAATATAGTTTCGGTTTTAGGGCGATGAATTCTCTGATCGGCTTCCCACCAGTCTCGTCTTTGAACTTCAGCACAACTTTCTTGTTGGTATCCTCGTACAAGAAATGGTCCTTATCGTAATTTGAAAAGTCGAAATCAGCTTTTATTTTCTCCAAGTCTCGGTAAACGTCATCAGTTTTTATAGCGTAAATAAAACTATCCGTGTCGGAGTAAAGGAGTTCCAAGTTTAGATTTGGTTTCATTTTTTGATAATGAAACTGAAACATGAAACGCTTGGCGAGGTCTAAGATGGTCGCACCAACTATCATAGGTTTATCCCACAATATTTTTGTTACTGAAAAGCTAATTGTGGCTAATTGATCGTCAATGATTTGAAAGCTTTTCATTGTGCTCAGAGCTGTTTTTTGTAAAAGTTCTCTCTCATTCCTTACAATCTCCAGCTTCTTTCTTCCTAACTTAGACTCCATTGTCTTACCGAAAGCTGAATTAACAATTAGCTTGTAGAAGTTCTCCTGGAATTTATTTACCGCGGCTTTTCGTAGGCGGGTGTTGAGGTCGACAAAGGGTGCCATCCAGTGACTTTGGCGGAACTGAAGAACTTTTCCGAGGTGAGTTATTTTCATTCCCAGCTCATGGTACAATTTTAGGGTAAGGTAGTGCAAAACATAACCTTCTTTAGGATGCAAGGTCTGTAGAAGCTTTGGCACTTTTGGCAGTGTGGTGATTCCCAATTTTCCCAACATGTCGACTTGTTCGTTGCTCATTGCACCGATGTCCACTACTTCACGAGAGGGGGCAAGGGGGTAATCAGCAAAGAAGTCGTGAAGCTCTTCGGGTATGGTTAAATTGACTTCAACTATATAACCCCACTCTGAGGTTTCGCTGGTGAGCAGTATGTCTGCCAGACTTTTTTCAACTATTGAAAAATCGTTTAAGGGCAAAGGGCAGTGTTTCATTATCCCCCCGTACACATTGTTTGCATCAATATTGAGGATGTAGCTTGATGGTTCTCAGGGTGAAAAATCGTCGAGGTATTTATTGTTTGCTTTGTAAAATCGGCGCGCGTAAACCGGCGACATGCCTCCTCGTATCATTCGCTGCACAAGGTCTAGATGTTCACGGTCCGTTAATAGTTTCAGTTCGGGCTTACAAACTTTTAGAAAGGCGTCCCCTGAAAGGTTACTTGCCGAGAAGTAACAGGCGCAATCCAGCCCGTATGTTTGATAGCAAACTTCACGAAAAGCTTCGAAAACGGAAGCAAGCAATAGCAAATCTGTAGTCAAGTACAAGTCGTGGTAATCACCAAGTGAGCCACACTTCAGTTCGGTGAAAACTTTAAGGGCATGATTGTACTCGCTTCTTGGAACACTCACATCCCCTCCTGTTAGACTATTTTTCCACATTGCTCGTGGGGGAAGGCGAGTTTCTCGGAATTTTTCGAATGAGTTGAAGTATGAGTAGGGGTAATGCCCTTTCTGTTTCAACAGACTGACTTTTTCAGGTGAGTGGCCGAGTTTTTCAAAATTTTCAGCAGAAAAAACTTTTCGTTGGGCAAATTATCGACAAGTTTTGCCAACGATGCTAGCATGAACCTATACGAATCGATGAACCTCAGGTTTTCGAAGAGTTTTTTGATTTTGCCGTTTTTGTCCGTGTACGTTTTTATATATACTGAGATTGTCAAGGATATCTAATTTTCTTCAGATGCGGGTATTACGGAAAAAGTGTTTTCCGAATCGCTTTTTGCCAGCGCTTTGATTATAAAGTGTAAATCATAATTTGACAAATTATGAGCTACCACTGGAATGTAATTTGTTGTTTTTGTATTAACGTTACACTCATTGTGTGCCCAACCCAGAAACTTGTTGGTGTAATAGCAATGATCAAGTACCACTTGATCATTGTCGCAAAAATCATTCTCGCATATCCAACAAATTGTAGCATCTTCCCGTTCCTGGTCTTTTAAACCAGTGAAAAAGTAATATTTCCTTTTTTCTACGTAAATTTGTCTCGCTAACGATTCAAGGGAGCTAATTAGCTCTTCCATCACATTCGGTCCTCTTTTAAGCTCAAACTTTAACAGGTCTTTTTTCCCAAATTCGATTACTGCTAACGCGTAGCCGCACGGTTGATGGATTTCAATTGTTTGCGTGCTAGATTTTTGCGGATCAGGTTGCGGTCCGTATACTGGTAAAAGCAGTGACTCCAAATCAAAGTAGTTCACTCTGGGTACGTACCAACGAGCTGTTAAGTTTTTGAACTTATGGTCATCTTTTCCCGGCTTGGGCATTGTTATGACGACATCTTCGTCTTGGTAGCACGATTCTTGATGTCTTCTCAGAGTTTCGAATGAAGCGCATGTGTGGAAACATTTGCGACAAATCTCAGATTGAAATCGGTGCACTTTGTGCCGCACGTACTCGACCAGTTTCTGGAGATCACTTATCAACACATAGTGATGTTTTGATCCATCTGTCAGCAGCAACAAATCTACAATCAGGCTAGTAGTGAATCTGCTCGATACTCTTATGGGCAACAATTCGCCATCGTTGTACCTGAACAGAAAAATAATTTTTATACCTAGGTTTGTAATGAAATAAAAAGGGTGTTTGAATAGGTGAAGAACAATATTGAAGGAATTTTAAAGTTTTTAGAAGGTAATTAGAATTTGCTTACCGGAAGACGTTGATTTGACAATTGTTCAACTTTTCAAATCTGTCCATATCCATCAGACCCATTGCCATTTCGTATTCCTCATTGATTTTCACAATTCCTTCTTTGTCGAGATTGTAGGTTGAAACTTTGTTTTTCTCCAGCCACCGTCTAGATGTGGGGTAGAGGGCCGGCTCATTCACATTGTGATATGCGGCAACAAAGCAGTAGAGAAAGCAACGGTCATCATCTTTAGTGTTGATATTTGTGAGCAGAGTAGATGCTGCGCTGAGTGCATCAGGTAGCTCGAGGTAGGATCCTGCTCTTATTGGTGAGAAGGCCGCGAAACTGATTTGCAATTTTTCCATTCTGTCAATAATTCATCCGCTACCATGAGAAGAGAACGAATTGACTTAATTGAGCCCCAGCTATTCCCTCGAAGTACACTGTCAATGCCTTAGTGTTCAGAAACAGCATGGTCCTTTCGAAGTTTCCACTGTCCCCGTCTTGCACAGTGGGAATTTTGATCATTCCCACTTCCACGTGGAATTGCACCTTGTTCGGACCCTCTTTGACCCTTTCCAGTATGAGAGCATCTATTTCCTCCTTGTTTTGCATCATGACTTGGAGCAAATCCATTTCTTTTTCACCAACTTTGAGATCGTATCGACGCAATTTGCCTCTGAGCGCGCTTTCCGTTGGGGCAGCGGAAGACGTCGTCTCAATGCCGTCCCAAACTGGCAACGCGTGCTTCTTCAGCAAGTGCTGTCCATAGCTTTCCGCGGTGAGAAATATTGTATGGCAATAGATACAATGACTATTCGAAGTCATGTCGTGTACCAGCTCGACGTGCTCTCGGTCTTCCGACAAACTCTCGAATGATTCGAGACACTCATCGCAAACAGTTTGAGGAGGAGGGGTAGGAAGGATCTTGTGAACTTTTTGCTCATGTCTTCTCAAGTTCCTTTTAGAGCTCAGTATTTTACCGCACTGCTGGCAAGGAACAGGTGTCGCGATAGAAGTAGAGTTCGGCATTTTTTGTTGAAGTTACTGAAGTAATTCAGGAAAATTTCAAGAAAATTCAGGATAATTTCAAGTAGAACTGGTTATGAAAAAGCAAAAGTGAGAAGTGACTAGCACCAAAAAACTTTGCGGGTAAGGGCAAGTAGAAGCCATTAACGAGAGTTATACTTCGCCGTCTTGACAATAAGTACTTTCCTTTCCAAAAACAGGGTTTATTCTAGCTTTAAGCTCTGAATGTCTCATCACTCGGTTCAAGTGCAGGGGTTTTGTATGCTAAAAACTGATTCATTTACAGCCTCAAACTTTTGCTGTTATTTTTAAGGGTTAGCGATAAAGTTTTTGCATTTTTTAGGGGACTGGTTTAGACTTTCAAATAACATTTCAGCACTAAATTACAAAATTTAAAGCTTAGAATGATTCAGATAGAGCCTAAAACTTTTTCTGACTAATTTTAACCGTGAAACAGTAATTTCCTAATGATTTCAAGCCCACTTCTTGGTTCGCGTAAATAGGTATAATAAAAAGTAGATTTATGAGATAAAAGTATTCAGAAAGTAAAGCCCTCAACTAACTATTTAAGTTGAAATAAAATAGTAAACTTAAAAAATGAAAATTTTGCAAATTTGATACCTTGATAGTTACCGATGCATGATAAGCATAGATTGTCATTTGAATGTGTAAAAGATATCGGAATCAAAGTTTCCGTCATGTCATTCAGTGTCCCGTGAAACATTTCATATCATGTCCTTCGAAATATTAAGGCATGGCCGTTTGGTTTAAGGGGCAATAGCTAACCCGGCGTTGCTCGTCGCTACGCTCCTCGGGAACGCCTCCCGTTCTGTAATTTCAAGTGAATTTTTTTTTCAAAATAAAGGAAAACCTCAAACTTTTTATGTTGTGAAAAAAGGAAAAGTAATGTTTAAAAAATTGTCTTTTAAATCTATCAATAAAAAAACCAGCAAGTTTTGTGGGACCTTGAGCACAGTTCTACTGGTCAAGTTCGAAATTTAAAAAACATAATTTTTTAACTTCTTTTTTCCTTAATTTTTAGCTTGAATTATTCGTTCTCGTTTTAAATTCAAGTGAATGTGGTTTGAAATTTTTAAGAGCTATCTGATACGTAATTAGGACAAGCGTAGAAATTTAAAAAAAAAACAATTATAGCCCAATCATTGAGAGTAGACGCTTAAAAAGTTGTGATTTTTTGAGAAAATCTGATTTTTGTGAAAATATTGAAAAAAAAAATGGGAAAAATTTTTTTATCTCCAAATCCATTGAAGCTACCCTCACTCAATTTGCCATGAATTTCTGAGCAGGGTTAAGGGTCATGTTCATTTTTCGAAAAAAAAACATAATTTTTTTTTTCACATTTTTACCAAAAAATTGTCCGTTTTACACCCAAAACATGTATATGAATGTAATATAATGCAGATTTATGGCTTAAAACACTCTCTGTTACTTTGCGTAAGACCTGGCTAAACCCACCGGGCACAAAGTATGATGAGAGAGAGGACAGAGAGTGTTTGATAAAAAAGCCAAATAAATATGGTTGAACTACCAACAAGAAAATGTTGGACCCTTCCATATTTATCTTTCTTTTGAAAAGAAAGCAATATCCCGAAAAGGATATTCCAAATAGGGTTCACTACTGAGCAAGTGTATTTATCTCTCTCTCTCTCTCTCTCTCATTCTTTCTCAAACAACAATTTTAGCGTAAAATTATTCTCGATTTGTGATTTTTTTCTGGTTTTTCTCTAAGATTTTGCTGAAAACTTTACGGGGAAAACTTTAATTGATCTATTAAGCAAAATAAAAAACTGAGACAAAAAATATACACACAGTACTGTTAAAACAGCTTAGAAGTCAAATCAAGCAAAAATGAATATATAAAACCTTGGAATAATATTTGAAACAAAGGAAAGTTTTTTGTTTAAGTTATTAGAAACCTCGAAACTGTAGTTTTCTCTTTTTTGGCGCATAGCAAGCTGCATTTGGAGGAGTGCCTTGAATGAGATCTGGGGTGACTAGATCAATTGTCTCCGCACTAGATGAAACCCGAGCATCCGAATAGGAAGTTGATTGTTCTGGAGTTGAAACTGCTCCCCTAACAAGCGACTCGGGAGACATTGCTGTCGGAATATCCCAGTACGCTTCGCGCTCTGCATAATCACGAATACATCCCTCCTGATTTTCATACAACGGCATTGACTCGCAGTCATACGCGAAGAGAATTTTTCTTGGAGACTGCTCGAGCGAGGTTGGGTCGTTTATCTCCGTCTTTTCTTATGCCGGATAGCTCTCGTGAATAGTGCAACTCTCGTACATTCGTTTTCGATTCTGTCTAAGTAGATCGATGTGATCAAGGAGGTAGTTCGGTAGCATGATATGACTTTTTGTAGTCCATTCCTCGTTTTGATTCTCGTCGTTTTTTCGGGGAGCCAAGTCATTGAACGGACTTGCTGTAGACGGAGAGACTCTCTCTTTCTGTTGATGGATGACTGCAATCGACTCTCTCGTGTATGTTTGGTAGATAATTGTTCTTTCTCGATCAGACGTTGAGATTATTTGTAAAGGACTAGTCATGACTTGAAGAGGTTTAAAGTTTTGTTAAAATGAAATGACTGAACTACCGAAAAGAAATTGAGAGAATGAAAAGTATGAAAAGTTTAATAATGAGAATGAAATCAGGAAAGGGGTGGCATAGTTCAATTAGGTCAAAGCTAATAACTTTCTACGCGAGGCTATCAAATTTTATTCATTCTTTTAAGCATGACGCCTGAGGTCATGTTAGGAATGAATGTGAAAACCCGATTTTTTAGATTTATGTGATAGCTTTATTATAGTGGCTACGGGCGAAAGCACTTGAAATCAAGTTTTCATGATAGTTTGCCAGACATTCTTTGTTAAACTGTTAGAAATTCATTACCATGATTCATAACAGTCATTAAAATAACTGTCACAATAAATAACACTAGAAGATTTTTAGAGTATAGCCGGGGGAAAAAGTAACAAAATACCCATTTAAAAAGAGGTTTATCGTTAAAGAAATTTTATCCTTGGTGATTAAGTCTTATCAATATGGCTTAGGGCGCCCGTAAACGTTATCACCTAAATTTTTACTTTGGGAGCGCATGATCTGTCTCGTATACTGTGATCAGTCTTTCTTCAACGTTCCACACTGAAAACCAGTTGGTTGTTATTCATTTATAATGTACGCTTCTCTTGACACGGATGTAGACTATTTCGATGATTTTAGGGATATATCTTCGAACGATAAACGTTTAGTTAGAGTCGGTGCAAAAACATTCGCACAGACCGGTACTTACATAACTATCAAATTGTACAAAAAAGACGAAGAGGGAACTTTCAAGTATCGACAAGGAATAACTTTGTCAACTGGTGAATTCGAGTCCTTGGCGGACAATTATACAAAAATCAAAAGGTTGACGAAAGCAAAAAACTGCGACGTGACTGAAATACTTAGAAAAAAGCGAAGCAAATCTAAAAAATCTTCATGCTCTGAAAAGGAATGCGAAAGTGAAAACGATGATAACTGTCGGGTTGTGTAACATTATCAACTCGTTATTCGATTGAAACTTCAAAGCAATGGTTGAAGCAATGTATGAGCAATCCCCTGATTATTTCAAACAGTTCAGTAAAAATTACAAATTTTTCATCCTGAATCATGAACCCAACTTTTCAGGCTTCGCTTCAAAAGCAAATTTTGCAGTATCCTCCCATTCGAATAAATTAGATTTTTGCAACCATTCGATTGACAACGAAAAACATTATCATGTGCTGGTCGAATTTACGAAAGAGTCTACCGATTTACTTAACAAGATGACTTCAAAAGCCTTCGTTGTTCCTTGTCTTCTCTCTACATTCAAATATTTAATATTGGGTTGCTCCAACTATGAATTGTCTGGCCCTCTGATGGAAAAACTGAAAATAGCTGTGAATTATAACTCCATCAACAACTTAGATGTTAGTGGTGTTCCAGTTCGCAGACGATTGCCTCAAGTTTGCTTCGGCTCGCAGACTAAATCTGTTCAAACTCAAACTGACCTGATTACTAACGTAACAATTGAACGCTTTACTAATATTTTGAATGGTGAAAACGCTGCTCTTCGAAAATAATTGACATAATTTTAAGTGGGTATGGTTGTATGGAAATTGATTCAAACACTTTGTTTGTGAAATTTATCATGGAGAAGAAATTCAAGTTTTAAATATTGGTTTTCTTTCGCTCTTGTATATCAAAAAAAAATGTTACTACACATGCGGGAGGCGTTCCCGAGGAGCGTAGCGACGAGCAACGCCGGGTTAGCTATTGCCCCTTAAACCAAACGGCCATGCCTTAATATTTCGAAGGACTTGATATGAAACTTTTCGCGGTTCACATAAACTTGCAGAAAAAAAACTTTGTTGTTAATAAAAATGAATTGAAAAGAAAAAAACGAATTTATAAATTTTACAAAAACATCAATAAATTAATTTAGAATAACATATGTTTGGCAAATCTTATCAAATCATGATCATTAAGTTTGGAACCTATTGGAAATTTGTTTGTAATTATAACATGAGCAACATAAATACAATAAAGTCCGCATAACACTGAATCAGCTGATTGTATTGGTTTTTTCAACAGTAGCTGATTTACCTCGTGAATTGTACGTCGCATATTCTTGTACACGAGTGGATAATCACATAATCGTTTACCTAGAGGATCTGCGAAGAATATCTGTCCTCCAGCTTGAGCAAAAAGCAACCAGTGGGTTCCAGGTTGATCCGATGGTGAGGCATTCATAATCATGAACGTATTATCGTTTTTCAGTACTGAAGAGCATGGCAAATCTGCCGGAAAAACACCTCTAAAGCGATGTTTCAAATGTTTACAACGGTTAGTAATTTCTACTAGTTGAAGATTATCCATGTCTATCTTAGGTCATAGAGTGTTTTTGGTAATTTTTCTATCTGAACGCACATAAACTGTTGATGCACGCTCTCCCATAAACAATAACTCGACGTTATTAGCGAGACCTGCGTCAAACTTGAGTTCGAGCGAAATAGTGCAATTGGTCAATTCAGGATGAATAAAATCGTGTGAAGCCTCCTGAGTAGACGTGAGATCAAAAGCCATAATATAATGATTATCATAATTAGCGAGACTGCTTCCATGACTAGTGTTTAAAACAAAATCAAGAGCCTCAAGCGTATTGTAATAAATTCTTTTATTGTCTGATGTTGAGATGGGAGTTCCGGCAATGGGTAGACCGTTTCTGTACACAATGATCTCATTCAGCCCAAACTTCTGGTAATGAAAAGGGTTTGTTCTATTTGTCCCAAATATGCTTCGTTTATGCTCATTGCTACTATCATTCTTCGGACAGGTTCTTTTGCAAAAACATCCTCTTGTCGCCAGCTTTGTACTCCTGCAGTTGCGAGAAACGTTTTTGGTACTACTTCGATGTAATTGTAAATTGCCTGGTTCTTCAACAAAGTTTTTTCTATTGATGAGAGAACATAGTCAGTCACAGTCATCTTTCTGACATAGAGGTTAGCTTCGATTATTTGGACCTTGTAGTGTTTAGCTGCATCTTCAGATATGACAACAAAATCATTAGGAGAACGTCTAAAAGACAATCTTATTGTCACACCGCTAAGTAGATGCTTGTCACACGACAAAAAGTCGCAAGCAATTTTACCAAATAGCTTCAGCTCGTTCGAGGCCGCAACGAGACTTTTACGCTCCGTAACATCATCAGCTCTCCTTCCAGCACCGTCAATGGCTGATGGATTTTCTTCATAATAATAACCTTGACAAGCCAACCATGTTTTCTTGGCATCATTACCGTATGAAAACTCGGTCTCAATAAAGCTTTTATGGGCAAAATTAGCATTGGTAGTTGATATTTTTTCACCATTCAGAGACAGTGTACACTCAGAAAATAATGAAGATAAAGGATTGTTAACGAAATACGGCGTATCTCTGTTTGCCGCCTCTGTAGCATGCGTTCGAAGCACGTTTCCATTGCTTCGAACAATTTGTGCAACTATTTCCAAACGAGTACGTGAAGATCGATGAATTTATTTATGTCGCCGAGTACTTCAAACTCGAGCATAGGACCATCAGGAGAGTAGGAAGGTCCAATTTTTTGGGTGAATGCGTTTTCAAAAGTGACAAGCAAAGGCGGTTTCTCAAATAAGTCCAAGGAGCTGTGAGTTGCTTCACTCGGGATTAAATTAGAAATCATTTTTAACCCTTGTAAAGAAATCGGAGCGACTTCTCTGTGCAGTTCATTGTCTGGGAATGACGCGTCTCGTTTTTTGTTTAAACGCCGTCGTTCTTTTCGGATGACTTTTCCCAGATCTACTTCCTCCTCCTACTTGCTTTTTGATTGTTTTTCTAACGGTGCTTTTGAGTGCCTGCTTGGGAGTTTTTCTTTTTGTTGCAACTTCTATCAGTTCTGGAGCTGCCTGAAGAAGTAGTTCTTTTCCGATTTTTTTAGCCGCGGGTATCACAAATTTTCGAGCCAGTGGAAGTGCGACTCTTCCTATTCCCAAGGCTAATGCACCGAAGCCACTGCCTCGTTGTCTATAATGCCCCGAGAAATGTGGTAGGTTTGCTTGGTTGTGGTAATATGAATCCATTTTGATCAATTGCTAAACTTTTGAAATTTCAAAGTCAGAACAACTTTTCCCCCTCCAGCGAAAGGAACAAGTCCTCCAGTTTCTGTGCGCAAGTTCACAGAAATATTGGAAATATTATTGACCAAAAGTTTTTTAAAATCCAAATGACTAAACAGTTTACGATGATTCGGTTCAATTGTACATGCGTAACCGTTTTTCACCCGACGATTTGTATCAATGACTCGTGAAAGGGGTGCTTTTGTGTCTCCGACTATTTGATAATGAATTATGTCCAGATAAATAAACATAAGCTGAGTACCAGCGCATACATCAACGGGATAGTCAGCAATAAGATCTTGAGTAGAGAATGTGCTATGTTTCGTGCTTCCTTGTTTGTAACCTATATGATAACCAGTTCCATCTCTGACGCCTTTGAATCCAAGTAGACTAGGAATTTGCTGGCTTGAAAAAGTTATACCTTCCCAATAATGCAACCATAAGGAAAGATGTTTGGTTATTGGATCTATTACATAATCCAATTTCTCTAATTCTGTCTTTCGACGAATCTCGTCCAGTATTTGATCAATGCTAGTATATTCTCCTTTTGTTATTTTTGCTGTTTCTCCAAGGTAAGGTCTGGAGATCTTGTCTTTCTCAACTTTCATGCTTGCTATAACCCGATCTTTTTTGTAGTACACAATGTTGTTGTCAGTTACGTTGTTTATCTGAGTAGGGAAGGTAATTTCTGTAACTGCTACTCTCAATTCACCTTGCAAATTTATTTCTTCACTCAGGAGATTTTTGAAGTTGGCCAGAGTGTTATCTTTAAAAACGTTCATTGATGCAGATGAAACTAGGGTAATTGTGAAGGAAGGGGGAACATTATGGGTGAAAAGGCTGTCGGAAGTGCCCTCAGTCATGATTGTCCTTCTCCAGAACGCGAATTAGTTCAGACTCGTGAAGTTTTCCCTCAATCGGTTCTCTGTTAGAATCAATCAAATTGTATGTTGGGGGATTTCGTGTTGGTATGTCAAAAACTTCAAACACTTCATCGGTGAACGATTGTTTGTAACCCTTGCGAAAAGGTAGTCTACTTTGGCAAGTCTAACATAATCACCAACATAAAGCTTTGGACGTCGAACTAACTTCAAAGACTGTTCTGCTCTTAATGAAATCAGGCGAGGAGCATCTTTTTTAGTTACTTTATTTGGTGCAAGATTTGTGACACGATTTGTTCTCGAGTTAATTGCATTGACAAAATCTTGCAATTTGTCAATGTATGAGTAAGTCCATTTATCCTCCAAGTACTTATAAATAAGACTTTTCAAGGAACGGATATTTCTCTCAGCGAATGCGGACTTTTTCTCGCTCTCTGTGCTATATGTGTTTATGCCTTTCTTTTTACATAATGCTTCGAAGGACCCTTTAAACTCTGTGCCCCTGTCCACCCATACTTTTTCCGGTTGTTTTGTCGTTATCATTAGTTTGAACGCTTCTGCTGTTGTAGTAGCATACTTTGATTTCAAGGGTTGCACTCTGAGATAGCGGGACATGCAGTCAACTGCAACAAGCAGATACTTAACATCATGGTTGTACTGGGCAAGTTTATCATAAAAGGCCAGATCTAATGACCAGATTTCGTCGATATCGTAAACTATGACCTTGAGTCGCGGCATTTTTCGGATCTTAGTTCGATATTTCGTGTAAACAGGTTCAGTATGAAGGAAATGTTTAACTTTCTTTCGCGAAAAATTGCTTCCTTTTATCAAGTTGTTCCCACTACCAAATAACGCGGGACCTTTGTCACTGTATTTAGTTTTCAACAATTTTTCTTAAATCTTGGTAATTTTCCCATTGTTTTGTTTGCGCCTTCGTCTTTTCTGACGTTGGAGAATCTGAATTGTTATGGGGCGTTTCGTATGAGTCAGAGCCTTCTTCTGACTCTTTTTCACGTTTTTGGTTTCGGGATTTTCTATTACCCTTGAGACTTTTTCGTTTGTGTTTTTTAGTTCTCTTAAGGTTTGCACTACTTTTTTCCTGCCAAGTGGGCGATGTTGAGCGGGTTCTTGAGGGTCCGGGTTCTCGTTTCTCTTGAGCGTTAAAAGACGCTGACTGAACCGCGTGTTTGGCATTTCGATTTATTACCAGGTTTTCATTCAAGTTGAGAGCAGTTAAAATGTTAATGAACGCTGGATTGTGTAATTTTTTCGTTGGTTGTTGTATGTCGTATAAAAAAACTGCAGCTTTAAGTCCTGTTGGTACTTTATCTACATATATCACCTCATTGTCACGGTTTATGGTTACTCTTTCTGAATTTTCTATGATTTCAAGAACGGTTTTTGCTCTAGCAAATTTTTTGTCTTCTAAAACTTGTAACTGTCCTAAAATGCTTTCAGTCTGTCTATTGTGTTTCTCTTCTAGTATTTCGTCTTTAACACGTTCTACCGGTACTTCTTCATCGTCCGTTAACAGTTTCAGCTGTTCTTGTTGGGGCTCAACATTATCCGTAAATGTTTCCTTCGTTGCAGTAGTCTTACTAGTTTGTGGAGGTAATTGGGGTCTAAGCCGGTTAAGATAGGACAGTTGAGCATTTTTATGTTTAATATTATTATCATGAAGAACACGTGCAGCATGTGGCTGCTCTTTAACATATAAGTGTTTCGGAATTAGAATGAATTCTTCAGCAGTCATCATTAAGTTGCGAGGTACTTGTAACAAAAATAAAGTATTTGTCAAACTAAATGGAAGCCTTCTTTACTCAAAATAATCGCACGTTTTTTGACAACACTGGTTTTTGGAGTTATTAAGTATTTGTATGCTGTCTCGAATTTTTCGATGTTTGCGATTTTAACGGGTACGTTTCCATTGACTACATTGAGCAAACATTCACAAATAAGTGTTATGATCTCACGATTTGAAGATTTTCAAATTAATCTTCTTAGCTGGTCAGGTTTCAGTTGTACCATATGCCGCAGAATAGATAAGTTTTTCTTTTTCATTTGTGATTGGAGTACTTTCTGCTTCAGATAAGGGTAAATAAAAAAACTGTTGGCCCAGGTGGTGTGATATTTGAACAATATCTCAAACAATCTGATGTACGGGGGTCCAAGTCGATTAGAAGATGTCCAAAAGAGTCTCTGGTAGCTAATTCGTAACAGTTTCTCAAAAATTTTGATACATTCAATTGTCTTCCTAAAAGATCTAGTTGCTGAACGTCGCGAGGCGATTTGAACAGAATGATGTGTGAAGTGTTCAAATCAATCGTACGCGACCATCGACTTTGTTGAAACAAGTTATGCTTAACATATATTACATCTATCCCTTTATGTCTACCCGCTGTCGCTAATCTTACAAATTCCTTGTTATTATAGATGTCTTCACATGAATCATCGAAAACTAGAACAACATTTTCTAATTTTCTCACAGATTCGAATCCGTCGAATTTCATGAACTCCACATTCACTCCGCGAGAAGACAATTTTTCTGAGAATGCAGGTTGCATCTCTTTGTAAAGATATAGAACGGTTCCAAATACAATGTAAAAAGTATTTCCCATCAGAAGTTTCAAAATTAACTCAGTTTTCCCGGATCCTGAAGGTCCCACTTTCGCCATAAAAATTCTTGTCGAAGTATCAATCACTTTATTCATATTCTTGGGTTTGGTAGTACGTAACCAACCAATCCTGATAAAATCGAGAACCAAACTGACGTTTCTTTGCAACTTAATTTAGTGAAAGAAAGTTTGAGAATGCAGAAAGTTAGCAAAATTAGAATTACTACTATTTGCGCAACAAAAACTACTTCAGACCTTGGCAAAGTTACATTGTTACAAAACTTCCTTGATTTTTTTTCACTGTTTGTCTCGTTATAAACAAACTCTGTTACTATTGTTGCGTCAGGTTCATCTACTGCTGTTGTTGCTTCTGACATTTGAGAAACTATTTATTCTACAGACTGCGTTAGACTTTTTCTCTCTTTGAATGAAGCTTGTAAAAAATTGAATTAGTTTTGAGAACAGTAAAAAATTTCATAACGTGTGAAATATCTATCATTTATGTCATGCATTTCTAGAACAAAGTTTGCTGGGATATTTGCAGTTTTTTCATAGTACATTATTTTCTTCACAGTATCCTCTTTCACAATCGTCTTAATCTCATCTGGCAATTCACTGCTGTTTAGATCCATCTGAACTCCTGGCTGACGTTTGGGTACTAAGACTAGTTCGGGAAGATATACTCCTCGCTTGCTGGCTAACATTTCTGATAAACTTGAATCTCTGGAAGTATACAAATTGATCAATAACTGGAAAAAACCTCTTCAACGTAGACAACTCTTCTTCGGAAATTATTATTTGCTCCTTCCTCTGAACAATTTGGCCACTGCAATCAATACGCTCTATTCTCGTTAATGAAATTTTAATATCACCCTCTGGAGTCATCCACGCACAAAGCATTGAATTTGGTGATAGGTATGTCTCCACTTTCGCTGATCTCTCGCTGTTGTTCATTTTTCAACCAATCATAAAAAACCTTGGTTTTCTTCAGGGCACAATGATTCCTGGAGTTGTAATGTGGAATATGTTTATTGCAACTTGGATAATTTTTAAAATATAAGTTTTCAACCCGAGGACAGCCCAAATCATCTAGGTTTTCAATCTTTCGGTCCAAGTACTTGGCCAAAAATTCTGTCTTTTCTTTTCCTTTAGCGTAAAAAACGGCACCGGGATTTCTCAGCACAAAACTCAAAGTATTTGATTCAAGTTTATATAAAGATAATCACCGTTTTCCCAATGGAGACCGTGTAAATAATTTGTTAACCAGTTGTAAGCTTTTTGTTCAAGCTTTGGTAGTATATTGAAATTCACTGGAGGTAGGAAAATGAGTCGATCGCTGTAGTCTGAAGTTGTTATTGCTAATTCTTTAGCCACAAAGGCGTTTTTCTTGTAACGAAATCCTTCCACGTCAAGCACAACTGATCTCTCGCCTAGCATTCTAGTAAATGATAAACTTCTGGTTTTTTCAACTTAATGAAAAGGCAGAACGCTATTCCACTCAAATGTCCCAATAAGCTGTTGTTACAGTTCCAGGGCAACATGTAACAGTACGTGGGACTCTGTTGATAAAATTCGTGTATAAATCCGGCCGCATCGTGCAAAATAGCGTGCAATCGTAAAATTTTGGAATTTTTCAAGTATTTGTCCAAGGAAGAGTTATCAATACCAATCAAGCCACCATAAGGTCTCAACTTAATTAAAATGTCGTAGTTAAGGTTATCAGAACTAACAAAAAACAGAGAACATGCAGCTAGAAAATAATTGCGTCGGTTAGAATTATCAGGATAAGTTTGTTTCAAAGACGTATAAATTTCGTGAATTATTTTCAAATCAATAGGAGTTACTCTGCTTTTTTGCAATTGCATTATTTATTTTTTCCAACCCCTCTCCAACCTGCTGAATTTCAAGCCAGTGGAAAGAAAAGTGACCTAGCAAATACCATTTAGTCTCATTAAGATAACGGTGGTAAATAATTAAATAAACCACCGGAAGTTTTTTGTATTTTGACAGCTTGTTGAAACATAGACGGATTTTTCTCTCCAAGTCTTTATCAACCCTTTTTGAGGTAAAATCAAACGAATAGTCGAATACGTTTTCATAATCAGCAAGATTCAAATCGCTCACAGTACCATACTTTTGTTTTGTAGAAATGCACCAAGAGATTTGTTGAAGCTCACTCAAATAAAATTGTTCTTTGAAAATTAACTCGTAATCTTTCTTTGAAATTTCCTTTGCCCTTTCGAGGAAGACGATGTAGCGTTCATTACTAAATTTGAAAAATGAGTTTTTTTCTGCGGTTGAAAACACTCTTAATTGTAAATGTTCATTATGAATATCTTCAGTACACCAAGTTCCCTCTAATTTCATTTTTCTTATTTCAAAATTTGTCAAATTTATCATTTGGTATATTTTGCCCAGAAACGGCCGCCGCCTTTTGAGAGTAATTTCAATTTACTGCCTTTTCACCATAAAATTTAGATCAAGTTAAGGAATTAGTTTACTGCTACCAACAGTTAAGCTACGCTGCCAAATTGGCCGGCGCATTTTTATTATATACCATAAAAGTCAATTCCCCGTTCACTAACAAATTTCAACTAGGTCGAAAGTTCATTTGCCCGAAACAAATATAACAATTAATATGACTCATATAATTAACCAGGACGAATAATTAGGACCCCAAAATTTGGAATAAGAAAGAATTTTGTATCGTGTCCCTTGTTGCTAAGCTAAACTTAGCAAGATCCTAAGTAGGGGGTCTTCTGCTTTTTGGGTGGAAAATTTCTTTCGTTTACAAAATCCTAGGATGAGGGTCCTCCAAAAAATAAAGGACCCCTTTCCTAGGATTTTGCTTTACGTGAGGAACCCCCCCCCCCTTAGGAAGGACCCCCCCCCCCCCCCTTAGGATCCGGGGCACGATACAATACTACTTAAGATGTTAGGGGTTTAACGGTGATTCGTTTTTTTTACAGTTGTGGAATGTGTCCTCAATCGGTCACTTGACGTCATAAACTGGCTTTTTTTCGAAAATGTGCAGCTGTTCATGGCCGCCGTAAAATTCGCATGCTCCGGTGTAAAACTGTTCTGGCAAACATAGCGATTCAACGACTCAAGTAGTATAATCTTTTTTGAGGTAATTAATATTATAACTCTTACTTTTACCCAAAATTTGAAAAAATAATATCGTTTTTTCTCGGCACACACTGTTGAACCTGAATTGCCATAACCAAACATTTATTCTTCAATTTATGCGAAGTCTGGTTTCTAGTTGGTTAAAACATTGCTTCATCAAGTTACGCCATTGCGTTTCATGGGAAATCTGTAAATTTTAAATAAAATTTTCAATTGTAAAATTTACAAATCTTTTCTGCTGAAGTTGTGTTAATAGAATTATTGTGTTCCTAAAAATACATAAACAATAGAATCTATGTTAAAAATCAAAAAATGCATTCAATTGGATACTTAAATTCAGTTTATCAATTTAATTTTACAAACTTATTCAGATACATATTCAAAAAAAAACATTGTTTCCTTCCGAAACTCTAAATTGAGCTCACCTTGTCGTTTTCAGTCTGAACTATGACTAGTTTTCACAACTTGTGATACCTTAAAAAGTTTTCACTGAAAAACAAACGTGTTTTCCGAATGTTCGTAACGGTTCTTGCTATGATAAATTCATTTTCAATATCGATCGTTTGGGTGGTTGAACCTTAAATCATTTGATTCAAAATATAAGACACTACAATCTTTGAACAGAAGTTCTTTCACCGGTGCAAGCCCATTAACAAAACCCTCATCATCACTTGTGATTTTAGCCCTAAAACAAACCTCTGTAAGGATACCCTTTGATCGAAAGACTTTTCTCTATCAACAAAATCATAGTCATATGCAAAGCTGGATTTAGTTTTCCCCATTACGCTTCTTGATGATTAAACTGTTGAGGACAGGACGAATGAAACTCTTTAACAATTTTCAATATTAAAGCAGCCAGTGGGAAGTCGTTCTGCAAGTCATGCAACTTCGCGGGATACTTAATTTCTACCACCCTAATCAGCCTTCATCAGAGTCTCCAATTGCATCTTAGTAATTTTTTTCTCCCGATTCAAAACCTCCTACATATCCTACCACCCAAGTTAGCCTTTATCAGAGTCTCCAATTGCATCTTAATTTTTTTTTCTCCCGATTCAAAACCTCCTACAAAACTTCAATTCAATTTTCCTCCATAAAAAATCATTACATCTAAGAACACGCTGTACGTTGATGGCTTTGATTTATCAATGTCAGAGATTTAGTGATTGTCGGTTTGCATGTACCGTTTTAGCCAACTCCATTAGGGTCTCCTTGTATTGATTTTTCAGAAAAATTGTAACATTTCGATATCAGTTAGAAGTTCCAACACAACTCATCATATTTAGCATAGCATTACACAGTCATCTTTAGGATAGCATCCCATAAAAATTGAAGCTGAATAATAGTGGCATGGATTTAATTTATTTTCCCTTTTAAAAAGCTATTGAATGTTTCGATTACGTCTGCAAGCAGTAAGACATCGCGTTTGAAGAATAAGTCATGAAGGTCTTTTTTTATCTGATATTAAAAGGTTTTCAAACTTCGTTTGCTGATTGAAACATTGATTTTGTTACTTCAACTCGATAAAACACTTGTCTAGTCCGTTGCAAAACTAGGTAGATTAGTTTCCGAAATTATTCCAATTAGAAGTGAGGGCAAACTATTAATCGCGTTAGAGGGTGTTTTTTTCGAAAAAAAAACGTTCACAAAAAATATGTAACAGCTCAAATAATTTGGAACCTTTTTTCGATTCTAGGAAAGGAAACGAAAACTGTCTAAGAACCTCATTATTTGAAGTTTACACTCGTTTTTATCCACGCAACTGCCAACGGGTACATGCCATTGTTACAAAAAGCTTCCAAAGTGGTGACCATTTGGTCAACCGTTTCAAAAAATCGGCCTCAATTCAATGAAACGAGTCTTGATTTACTGCTTGCATGAAATGATCAACGCGTTTCATCAACGAAGTAAAAACTGAAAACTGTACTACGATTGCACCACGTTAGGCAGGTTTTCAGTCAGTCAAAAAACGAAAGAAATCTTGCTTCTGAATTGTTCAATGGCAGTTGTCAGGTCCAGTTGCTGAGGAATATCTATTCGAAAGGACTAAAAAAAATTTTTTGCATGTTGTTCCGTTACGAACTGTAGTTCAATTTCTGCGCCTGTTTTTTATCTCCTTCCGAATGAGATCGTGGTTAGGGTCAGCATGATGTGTCTATGTTTCTGGAAATCCAAATGCACTAGGGCCTCAAACTCATTAAAACGGGCAGACGCAACTGTGAAAAATACACGGACGTTGATTGGAACATTTTCACAATCATAATTAGCTGACCGAGTTTTCCTGTGGTTTATTTGACATGTTTTCATTAGGTGATCGTTCAATTTCAGTTTCTTTCCGAAGCGTTTCGGGCAGAAGCTGCAGCTAACCTCAAGCTTCTGAAACGAATACAATAAGAGTTATGATGTTTACGAGGACAATTCGAGTAAAAACGGTGATTAGTTTTTATTCACAGTTGTGGAATGTGTCCTCAAGATGTCCCTTGATGTCATTAACTGGCTGATAGCCGCAGTAATATTCACACGACCACTCTATTTTTTAAAAGGAATACGGTTCTCTATCAGCGCTCTTAGTTCTGTTTGTTGATATATCCACTGCTAAAGCAACAAAAATGCAAGGTATTTGATGTTCTAATTCATCTGTACCAACCCTAGATGTATCCATTGTACAGTTTATTTGCTGTCTGCACAAGGCTTCTGAATCAGCATAAATTGCAAATTGACACAATTAAGGCTTAAAATTTTGTTGAAAGGTATTCGTTGAACCCTCTGGTGGCATTTTTTTTAATACTGCATCATGTTATCCGCAAAGTTTAAGATGGTCTTAAAAAATTTTTTAGGAGAAGAAACCGAGAATATATCGCTCGCGAAACATAATGATTGATCGGATCAGAAGTAATTTTTTTTTATTTTTTGTTGAAACTTTGTTTTTTTTTCTCATTTTCCGGTTAAAACTGATTGATTGAATCGGAGTTAGAACTCTATTTTATTTTAGGCAGAAACTTTCTTTGGTTAAAAATTACGTTACAATTACAACACATCTACAACACAACAAATACTATTTTCAAAGAAAAATCACCTTACGTGCAAGATCAGAAGAAAGATGATTCGAAATCAATAACTGAGAAGGTTCGGATTAAAAACACTCCAGAAACAGGTGATTTTTTCAATTTATGTGGTTCTTAAAATTTTCAAGCATTCGATCTAGATTATTCAAATATTTTTCTTACACGGTTAATTTAATAGATATGAGATAATTCTTCTCGAGTGGTTTGATCTTCCAGAAAGCAAAATTGTCTATAACACTTTATGAAGATGAAAATATTGAAATGTGATAAACTGTAACGTTATCGGACATAATTGCTAGATAGAGTTCAGAGACCATTTTTTTTTTCAGCGGAAACAATAAAACAGAAACTTTGGTTTCAAGTTTTTCTTTGATTTTGAACTTCTTAGCACTTTCCATTTCTTTCATGAATTAGTTCGAGAGCTTTAATGACAGGCAACAACTGTGAAACAAGAAATAATGATTTGGATGAAACCTATATAACTTAAGTGTTTTTTGATAAGACTTCTCAGAACATTTTAGAACTTTCTAGTACCATGAAAGTATAGTTTTGAGAAAATTCCCCACAAAAAAAACATTTTCAAGAAACATGATTTTTGAATATGCCTTGTTCTCATCATTGGGGGATTTTTAGCTGTTGCTCGCGCAAAAGAAAAGGTTTTTTTCTTTTGTCTTTTATTCGCTCACTTCTCCAAAAACTATAAGTTTTTTTTACATTTTTTTGCTGAAATTTTTTGAGATTCCAATGCTTTTGATTCTCAGAAATGAAAAAAAAAAATCAAAAAATTACGTTCACTTGAGTAAAAGGAGTTTTTGACCGCTTCAATTAAGCTTGAATAAGGTATTGTAATTACTAACCACCTTAAAAAAAGCTCGAAATTAGGCCAATAATCAGTCATTTCAGACGGGTTTCTCTCGATACTGTACAAATTTGAATTTTTAGTTTCCTTCAAATCACCTCTGAAAGCGTTATAATATGATGGTTATTTGCGGTAGCTTTTTTTGCGATGAAAACTAACGAAAAACTAAAACACACCCAAATACAATTATGTCGAAAAAAAATACGTAAAAAAAGAGATGAAGTGTCATTTATTAGCTCGTTTTCATGAAACCATTCGTGATTTTTTAATCTGGTTATCTAGTGTTCGGGTAAAATCTGTAAGAAAACAAAACGTTGCAACGTAATCTTATTCTGAAAAATTTTTCCAGCTTAATTAGTTTAACTGACTGTACTTTTTTTTGCGTATTACATCGATTATTTTTGCCGCTCTGCAAAAATCAACCAAAAATTTATTTTTCTGTAAAATGTCAGATTTTTCAGGAGTGCAACATTTTTTCTGAAAAATGTTGCACTCCTTAAGAACCAGCTTAATTTTCCCATCTATTTTCTCTATCGTCTTGGAAATTTCAAGCTGCTTAGGTTTTTGTTTTGCAAGTGATTTTAATTTTGTCAGAAACGAATCCAGTCAGTCTTTTAGAGGGAATCTGTTTCTCCATCAGCCTTGTACGTTCTGTTTGTTGATATATCCACAACTAAAGCAACAAACGGTGTTTGATGTTGTAATTTAAATGTTCCAACCCTGGATTAATCTAATGTACACTTTACTTGTTTTCTGCTTAGGGAATCTGGTTAAGCATAAAACGAAAATGGAGACAATGAGTTAAATCATTGTTGAATGTCATTCGATCAACACTCCGGTGGCATTTTTATTGATACTGCATCAGGTTCTTCACATTGTTTCAAGTGGTCTTTTAGATTTTTTCTCGGGGAAGAAATCATCAAGTTTTCGCTCGCGTGAAACATAATGATTGATCGGATCAGAAATAGAACTTTTTTTCTTTTATGCAGAAAATTTTTGTTTTGGTTAAAAAATACGTTGCAATTACAACACACCTTTTGAAACACTTGCTTAAATATTCTTTTCAAATCAATCATCTTACGTGAAAGTTCAGAAGAAAGATGAAAAAGGATCTGGCAGCGCTTTAATACGATACTCGATGATTATTTTTGGTAGTTGTTTTTGCGATGAAAACTAAAGAAAAACTAGATTACATCCAAATACAAAGTTGTCGGAACAATATTATTTACAAAAAGAGTTAAACTGTAATTCCTTAGCCCATTTTCCTAAAATTGTTTGTACTTTTTACAACTGATTATCTAGTATTTAGGTAAAATCAGTAAGAAAACGAAATGTAACATTGCAATCTTGTTCTGAAAAGGTTATCCAGCTAAATTAGTTAAACTGACCGATGTTTTTTTCGCGTGTTACATCGATTTTTTTGCCGCTCTGCAAATTTCAAACAAAGTTTCAGTTTTTCTGAAAAAGTTCAAATTTTTTAATAAATTGTTTGCGTTCAGGATTCGAAAACGGTCTCCTTTTTTAAATATAGACTTACCTAAAAACAAATTGTTATGTAGACACATTAAACTCATACTTAAGAACGATATACAATTCTGACCACTTAGATAGCTCTCCGAGACCAAGTCTCTGGCTTTTATTGGTCTTACAATCAGGTCATTTTGTTCAGATTTTGGCTATCAACTGAAGATCAATTACTTTTCCAACAAAAAAAACGTGATGCGAACTAAAACTGCTGAGGTTGTGCAAAAATATATGCGTGAAGGCTACAACTTTCAACTTTAAGTTGCACTCCTGAAGGGCCAACCTATTTTTCCTATCTGTTTTCTCTATCTGTCGCGGAAATTTCAAGCTGCTTATATTTTTGTTTTGCAAATGATTTTTTTGCCGAAAAAACTAACCCAGTCGTTTTTGTAGATGGAATCTGTTTCTCTATCAGCATGTAAGTTCCGTCTGTTGATATATCTACATTTATAGCACCAAAAGAGCAACGATTTTTGTGTTATTATTTGATTGTTCCAACCCTGGATTAATCTAATGTACATTTTACTTGTTTTCTGACTAGGGAATCTGGTTAAGCATAAAACGAAAATGGAGACAATGAGTTAAATCATTGTTGAATGTCATTCGATCAACACTCCGGTGGCATTTTTATTGATACTACATCAGGCTCTCCACAATGTTTCAAGTGGTCTTTTAGATTTGTTCTCGAAGGAAAAACCATGAAATTTTCGCTCGTGTGAAACATAATGATTGATGGGATGATGAGTATAACTTTTTTTATGCAGAAACTTTTTTATTTTAATTTTATAGATATGAGATTGGCATGCTATCAAGATTTTCTAGATTCACAGTTGTTTGGAATTAACCTTAACCTATTTTTTCCACAAATTAGTGAGATGCAATAATCTGATCGAGAGAATGTATATTCATATATGTTTTTTGTCTTATTGACTCTCAAACATTTTTTATCAAGTTGGAGTAGCTTTAACATCAGATGAATCGGAAAAAAAACACTGTTACAGAGGCCGAATTTTTGTTACCGTATTTTTAAAAACTATTCAATTCAACTAGAAAGAAGTTTAAAGTGGAATGAAAACCATGTGTAGCGCGAAAGAATTGCACAAAACAATTAAACACACTCTCCATCATGGAATCCGTTTTTTCGTAATTATCCGTTATTTTGAAAAGAACTGCTGTCAGTGCAGAGAATTACCAGCCAAAATCACCAGTTGAAAGCCGTTCAGGTCTCACAAGTTGTGAAAAATCGATGTAGTGCAGACTGAAAATTAATGGATAGTTTCACTTTAGAATTGCGAAAGACAACGATTAATTTACTTTTTATTTTTATGTAAAAATCTTGTAAATTTACATTAAATAATTGAATTTATGAAAAAATTAATTGAAAGAAATACTTCTGATGGTTAATTAACATTTTTCTATCGCTTTCTTTTCAAAGAGAACCAAAAACTTGTATTATCACAAATCAGGACGACTAATTTCAGCAAAAAAGGTCTAATAAACTTCTGGAGGAAAAATAAAAAAAAAACTTAACTGATTTGCAATAATACACAATGACGTATCTAGATGCAGCAAAAAATCAACCAATTAGAAACCAGCGTTCCCATTGTTATAATGTAATTTTTAGCTCGGTTGTTGGCTCGGTTGTTAAACGGTAAAAGTAAGATTTTATCTATGGCTCACTTGACTAAATTTTATTCTACTATCTCGCCGGTTCTTAAACCAAGTCGCCTCTCTCTCACCACTTGAAAGCGTTTTTGATATCTCCGCGTCTTTGACGCTTCTCCAGGTATTTGACGTTTCGATGTCTCCACGTCTTTGACGTTCTTGATATCTGCCGGACTCTAAGTCACCATGGGTGTCTTCTCATTTAGCGTATTGAAAACTAAGATATTTCCTCGCCGTGTCCACTCAATCAATGCACCAAAAAATCGTTCTCCCGGAGTTTTTGTCCGAACAGAATAAGTTAAGCGTTGGTTACACTTTGTTCCTGTTGAAAAACCTCCAACGCTAACTTCCATATCTACATGAATTTTAAATCCAACCTTCCCTTGTGACAGTGTGTTGGACTCTAAACACGTGTCATCTTGACTTCGGTTGCCAGCCCTTAATCTTCGCCCGTTAAATAAATCTCATCTCGCCACGACCCAATAGCTGTTCCCTCACTCGCTTTTGTATGTGTTCTCGAAACTCGCGTCCAATGTTTAATTTTGAGTAATTTAAGTCTTCGCTGGTTGTTTGTTATCTTGCAGGAAATCCTCGTTATCTATTTCTTTTTAAGATAATTTACCAGCCGAATTTTCTACAATAAGTCTTTCTAAATTATGTATGGGTTTTAAGTAGAGCCATGCCAGAGCTAAACCAATCCACAGTAGTTCAAATTGGTTTATGTTTTGTCAGGTAGGAAAATGCCCAAAATTCACATAACGAAGTGTTTTTGTAGTGAAAAAACAGGACGATAGAAACTTCGATTCATGTCTGTCACCGTCGTCAGATGATACGTTTACACCATGAGTTGACACAGAATACTGATTCCTTTTTAAAAATCGTGAAATTCTAATACAGATCCGTTATATAAAAAATACCATTTAATGGAGGCGGAAAAGTTGCTGATAACATAGTCAAACGAGATTCCAAAAAAAACTATTTATGAGTGACCTGAGTAAAAATCAAAAAATTTTCTGTTTTGATTTAGTTTGAGAAAAGAGCAGACGAGAAACATTTGTTTCAATTTTTCAAACTTGTTTCCAAAGTTAGTCAATTTTTTGAAGTCAAGCTGGTTTTCGCTACAAAATGAAAAGGGGTGAGACAACTATAGAACTATAAAACCTTAACATGATTGGACCTGTAGAACAATTCCGGAACTTTCTGTTTTCAAGGAAAGACTTTCTGTGCGTGTCAAACAAACTTACTAGGCTTGGTGAAAAAAATGGTGGGTTATATCGGCAGATTACTAATTTAAAAATTTAAAAAATCATCCTGCTAAATTCAGCGGATTTTTCGTTTCATCTTAAAATAATAACTTTTTCAAACTGCAAAACATGAGGTTTACAATAAATGAATCGGGTTTATTTTCTAAAAATCTTCGTTCCCACAAATACAAGAAATAATTGCGAAGCTCAGGATTTTTTTGTGCTCGTTTCATCGACAACTCAGCGGATTTCGTTCCCTGAAACATCACATCTCTCTGTGTCACCTTTGACTTCGGCCTCAAAGAGTAGTTTTTTTTTACGTGTGAGACCTTTCTCAATCTCGGGCTGAAGAAATCTACTGCTCGAACAGATGACTGAAGTTTCTGCCTTATGATGACTGACGTTGTTTCTTATCTTGAATGTTTTGACATTTCCACGAGATTGATGGTTCCTGCTTTTCACTTGTGCCGATGTGAGGGCTGGTCTCTCCAGGTACTGCTTAACCAAACTTTCTGCTCAAGGATCTGCATTATCAGATTAATTGATTGATACCACAAAAAGGTAGTAACAAGTTTGACTTAGCGTCAATGTGAGACAACATTTAGAAAACACCCGATCAAGTTTTTTTCATTTCACAATTAAATTGAAAATACAAAGAAACTTAAAAAAAACAAAGATGTTAAGAAATATATGAGGCTGGTGTTTAAACATGTTATAAAGTTTAATTTTGTAGACATGACTATCGCAACTGCTCAGAATTCTGGGAGAAAAATGGGACTTTTCCTTCTGGGAGATTTTCTTTTCCATAACAATAAAAAAGAAGTCAACTATGCTTTCGGTCTGACATCTAAAAATCCCGCATTTATGGCGGAACCACTGAAGTATACAATAACTACGGTTGATGTCAGTGGAATAAACATGTACAAAAACTTTTCGTACGAAGGACATGGTAATGTTTTTCAGTTTTCATTTTTTCGTTTAGTCTATAATGTATAAAAATTGAAGTATACAAATTCATTTCTAACTTTATATATGTTTATTTATATATACATAGATATAATTATATATATATATATTTATATGTATGCATAAATATATATATATACACACATATACGTTTGTGTTTTTTAGTTCTCTTAAGGTTTGCACTACTTTTTTCCTGCCAAGTGGGCGATGTTGAGCGGGTTCTTGAGGGTCCGGGTTCTCGTTTCTCTTGAGCGTTAAAAGACGCTGACTGAACCGCGTGTTTGGCATTTCGATTTATTACCAGGTTTTCATTCAAGTTGAGAGCAGTTAAAATGTTAATGAACGCTGGATTGTGTAATTTTTTCGTTGGTTGTTGTATGTCGTATAAAAAAACTGCAGCTTTAAGTCCTGTTGGTACTTTATCTACATATATCACCTCATTGTCACGGTTTATGGTTACTCTTTCTGAATTTTCTATGATTTCAAGAACGGTTTTTGCTCTAGCAAATTTTTTGTCTTCTAAAACTTGTAACTGTCCTAAAATGCTTTCAGTCTGTCTATTGTGTTTCTCTTCTAGTATTTCGTCTTTAACACGTTCTACCGGTACTTCTTCATCGTCCGTTAACAGTTTCAGCTGTTCTTGTTGGGGCTCAACATTATCCGTAAATGTTTCCTTCGTTGCAGTAGTCTTACTAGTTTGTGGAGGTAATTGGGGTCTAAGCCGGTTAAGATAGGACAGTTGAGCATTTTTATGTTTAATATTATTATCATGAAGAACACGTGCAGCATGTGGCTGCTCTTTAACATATAAGTGTTTCGGAATTAGAATGAATTCTTCAGCAGTCATCATTAAGTTGCGAGGTACTTGTAACAAAAATAAAGTATTTGTCAAACTAAATGGAAGCCTTCTTTACTCAAAATAATCGCACGTTTTTTGACAACACTGGTTTTTGGAGTTATTAAGTATTTGTATGCTGTCTCGAATTGTTCGATGTTTGCGATTTTAACGGGTACGTTTCCATTGACTACATTGAGCAAACATTCACAAATAAGTGTTATGATCTCACGATTTGAAGATTTTCAAATTAATCTTCTTAGCTGGTCAGGTTTCAGTTGTACCATATGCCGCAGAATAGATAAGTTTTTCTTTTTCATTTGTGATTGGAGTACTTTCTGCTTCAGATAAGGGTAAATAAAAAAACTGTTGGCCCAGGTGGTGTGATATTTGAACAATATCTCAAACAATCTGATGTACGGGGGTCCAAGTCGATTAGAAGATGTCCAAAAGAGTCTCTGGTAGCTAATTCGAAACAGTTTCTCAAAAATTTTGATACATTCAATTGTCTTCCTAAAAGATCTAGTTGCTGAACGTCGCGAGGCGATTTGAACAGAATGATGTGTGAAGTGTTCAAATCAATCGTACGCGACCATCGACTTTGTTGAAACAAGTTATGCTTAACATATATTACATCTATCCCTTTATGTCTACCCGCTGTCGCTAATCTTACAAATTACTTGTCATTATAGATGTCTTCACATGAATCATCGAAAACTAGAACAACATTTTCTAATTTTCTCACAGATTCGAATCCGTCGAATTTCATGAACTCCACATTCACTCCGCGAGAAGACAATTTTTCTGAGAATGCAGGTTGCATCTCTTTGTAAAGATATAGAACGGTTCCAAATACAATGTAAAAAGTATTTCCCATCAGAAGTTTCAAAATTAACTCAGTTTTCCCGGATCCTGAAGGTCCCACCTTCGCCATAAAAATTCTTGTCGAAGTATCAATCACTTTATTCATATTCTTGGGTTTGGTAGTACGTAACCAACCAATCCTGATAAAATCGAGAACCAAACTGACGTTTCTTTGCAACTTAATTTAGTGAAAGAAAGTTTGAGAATGCAGAAAGTTAGCAAAATTAGAATTACTACTATTTGCGCAACAAAAACTACTTCAGACCTTGGCAAAGTTACATTGTTACAAAACTTCCTTGATTTTTTTTCACTGTTTGTCTCGTTATAAACAAACTCTGTTACTATTGTTGCGTCAGGTTCATCTACTGCTGTTGTTGCTTCTGACATTTGAGAAACTATTTATTCTACAGACTGCGTTAGACTTTTTCTCTCTTTGAATGAAGCTTGTAAAAAATTGAATTAGTTTTGAGAACAGTAAAAAATTTCATAACGTGTGAAATATCTATCATTTATGTCATGCATTTCTAGAACAAAGTTTGCTGGGATATTTGCAGTTTTTTCATAGTACATTATTTTCTTCACAGTATCCTCTTTCACAATCGTCTTAATCTCATCTGGCAATTCACTGCTGTTTAGATCCATCTGAACTCCTGGCTGACGTTTGGGTACTAAGACTAGTTCGGGAAGATATACTCCTCGCTTGCTGGCTAACATTTCTGATAAACTTGAATCTCTGGAAGTATACAAATTGATCAATAACTGGAAAAAACCTCTTCAACGTAGACAACTCTTCTTCGGAAATTATTATTTGCTCCTTCCTCTGAACAATTTGGCCACTGCAATCAATACGCTCTATTCTCGTTAATGAAATTTTAATATCACCCTCTGGAGTCATCCACGCACAAAGCATTGAATTTGGTGATAGGTATGTCTCCACTTTCGCTGATCTCTCGCTGTTGTTCATTTTTCAACCAATCATAAAAAACCTTGGTTTTCTTCAGGGCACAATGATTCCTGGAGTTGTAATGTGGAATATGTTTATTGCAACTTGGATAATTTTTAAAATATAAGTTTTCAACCCGAGGACAGCCCAAATCATCTAGGTTTTCAATCTTTCGGTCCAAGTACTTGTTCAAAAATTCTGTCTTTTCTTTTCCTTTAGCGTAAAAAACGGCACCGGGATTTCTCAGCACAAAACTCAAAGTATTTGATTCAAGTTTATATATAGATAATCACCGTTTTCCCAATGGAGACCGTGTAAATAATTTGTTAACCAGTTGTAAGCTTTTTGTTCAAGCTTTGGTAGTATATTGAAATTCACTGGAGGTAGGAAAATGAGTCGATCGCTGTAGTCTGAAGTTGTTATTGCTAATTCTTTAGCCACAAAGGCGTTTTTCTTGTAACGAAATCCTTCCACGTCAAGCACAACTGATCTCTCGCCTAGCATTCTAGTAAATGATAAACTTCTGGTTTTTTCAACTTAATGAAAAGGCAGAACGCTATTCCACTCAAATGTCCCAATAAGCTGTTGTTACAGTTCCAGGGCAACATGTAACAGTACGTGGGACTCTGTTGATAAAATTCGTGTATAAATCCGGCCGCATCGTGCAAAATAGCGTGCAATCGTAAAATTTTGGAATTTTTCAAGTATTTGTCCAAGGAAGAGTTATCAATACCAATCAAGCCACCATAAGGTCTCAACTTAATTAAAATGTCGTAGTTAAGGTTATCAGAACTAACAAAAAACAGAGAACATGCAGCTAGAAAATAATTGCGTCGGTTAGAATTATCAGGATAAGTTTGTTTCAAAGACGTATAAATTTCGTGAATTATTTTCAAATCAATAGGAGTTACTCTGCTTTTTTGCAATTGCATTATTTATTTTTTCCAACCCCTCTCCAACCTGCTGAATTTCAAGCCAGTGGAAAGAAAAGTGACCTAGCAAATACCATTTAGTCTCATTAAGATAACGGTGGTAAATAATTAAATAAACCACCGGAAGTTTTTTGTATTTTGACAGCTTGTTGAAACATAGACGGATTTTTCTCTCCAAGTCTTTATCAACCCTTTTTGAGGTAAAATCAAACGAATAGTCGAATACGTTTTCATAATCAGCAAGATTCAAATCGCTCACAGTACCATACTTTTGTTTTGTAGAAATGCACCAAGAGATTTGTTGAAGCTCACTCAAATAAAATTGTTCTTTGAAAATTAACTCGTAATCTTTCTTTGAAATTTCCTTTGCCCTTTCGAGGAAGACGATGTAGCGTTCATTACTAAATTTGAAAAATGAGTTTTTTTCTGCGGTTGAAAACACTCTTAATTGTAAATGTTCATTATGAATATCTTCAGTACACCAAGTTCCCTCTAATTTCATTTTTCTTATTTCAAAATTTGTCAAATATATCATTTGGTATATTTTGCCCAGAAACGGCCGCCGCCTTTTGAGAGTAATTTCAATTTACTGCCTTTTCACCATAAAATTTAGGTCAAGTTAAGGAATTAGTTTACTGCTACCAACAGTTAAGCTACGCTGCCAAATTGGCCGGCGCATTTTTATTATATACCATAAAAGTCAATTCCCCGTTCACTAACAAATTTCAACTAGGTCGAAAGTTCATTTGCCCGAAACAAATATAACAATTAATATGACTCATATAATTAACCAGGACGAATAATTAGGACCCCAAAATTTGGAATAAGAAAGAATTTTGTATCGTGTCCCTTGTTGCTAAGCTAAACTTAGCAAGATCCTAAGTAGGGGGTCTTCTGCTTTTTGGGTGGAAAATTTCTTTCGTTTACAAAATCCTAGGATGAGGGTCCTCCAAAAAATAAAGGACCCCTTTCCTAGGATTTTGCTTTACGTGAGGAACCCCCCCCCCCCTTAGGAAGGACCCCCCCCCCCCCCCTTAGGATCCGGGGCACGATACAATACTACTTAAGATGTTAGGGGTTTAACGGTGATTCGTTTTTTTTACAGTTGTGGAATGTGTCCTCAATCGGTCACTTGACGTCATAAACTGGCTTTTTTTCGAAAATGTGCAGCTGTTCATGGCCGCCGTAAAATTCGCATGCTCCGGTGTAAAACTGTTCTGGCAAACATAGCGATTCAACGACTCAAGTAGTATAATCTTTTTTGAGGTAATTAATATTATAACTCTTACTTTTACCCAAAATTTGAAAAAATAATATCGTTTTTTCTCGGCACACACTGTTGAACCTGAATTGCCATAACCAAACATTTATTCTTCAATTTATGCGAAGTCTGGTTTCTAGTTGGTTAAAACATTGCTTCATCAAGTTACGCCATTGCGTTTCATGGGAAATCTGTAAATTTTAAATAAAATTTTCAATTGTAAAATTTACAAATCTTTTCTGCTGAAGTTGTGTTAATAGAATTATTGTGTTCCTAAAAATACATAAACAATAGAATCTATGTTAAAAATCAAAAAATGCATTCAATTGGATACTTAAATTCAGTTTATCAATTTAATTTTACAAACTTATTCGGATACATATTCAAAAAAAAACATTGTTTCCTTCCGAAACTCTAAATTGAGCTCACCTTGTCGTTTTCAGTCTGAACTATGACTAGTTTTCACAACTTGTGATACCTTAAAAAGTTTTCACTGAAAAACAAACGTGTTTTCCGAATGTTCGTAACGGTTCTTGCTATGATAAATTCATTTTCAATATCGATCGTTTGGGTGGTTGAACCTTAAATCATTTGATTCAAAATATAAGACACTACAATCTTTGAACAGAAGTTCTTTCACCGGTGCAAGCCCATTAACAAAACCCTCATCATCACTTGTGATTTTAGCCCTAAAACAAACCTCTGTAAGGATACCCTTTGATCGAAAGACTTTTCTCTATCAACAAAATCATAGTCATATGCAAAGCTGGATTTAGTTTTCCCCATTACGCTTCTTGATGATTAAACTGTTGAGGACAGGACGAATGAAACTCTTTAACAATTTTCAATATTAAAGCAGCCAGTGGGAAGTCGTTCTGCAAGTCATGCAACTTCGCGGGATACTTAATTTCTACCACCCTAATCAGCCTTCATCAGAGTCTCCAATTGCATCTTAGTAATTTTTTTCTCCCGATTCAAAACCTCCTACATATCCTACCACCCAAGTTAGCCTTTATCAGAGTCTCCAATTGCATCTTAATTTTTTTTTCTCCCGATTCAAAACCTCCTACAAAACTTCAATTCAATTTTCCTCCATAAAAAATCATTACATCTAAGAACACGCTGTACGTTGATGGCTTTGATTTATCAATGTCAGAGATTTAGTGATTGTCGGTTTGCATGTACCGTTTTAGCCAACTCCATTAGGGTCTCCTTGTATTGATTTTTCAGAAAAATTGTAACATTTCGATATCAGTTAGAAGTTCCAACACAACTCATCATATTTAGCATAGCATTACACAGTCATCTTTAGGATAGCATCCCATAAAAATTGAAGCTGAATAATAGTGGCATGGATTTAATTTATTTTCCCTTTTAAAAAGCTATTGAATGTTTCGATTACGTCTGCAAGCAGTAAGACATCGCGTTTGAAGAATAAGTCATGAAGGTCTTTTTTTATCTGATATTAAAAGGTTTTCAAACTTCGTTTGCTGATTGAAACATTGATTTTGTTACTTCAACTCGATAAAACACTTGTCTAGTCCGTTGCAAAACTAGGTAGATTAGTTTCCGAAATTATTCCAATTAGAAGTGAGGGCAAACTATTAATCGCGTTAGAGGGTGTTTTTTTCGAAAAAAAAAACGTTCACAAAAAATATGTAACAGCTCAAATAATTTGGAACCTTTTTTCGATTCTAGGAAAGGAAACGAAAACTGTCTAAGAACCTCATTATTTGAAGTTTACACTCGTTTTTATCCACGCAACTGCCAACGGGTACATGCCATTGTTACAAAAAGCTTCCAAAGTGGTGACCATTTGGTCAACCGTTTCAAAAAATCGGCCTCAATTCAATGAAACGAGTCTTGATTTACTGCTTGCATGAAATGATCAACGCGTTTCATCAACGAAGTAAAAACTGAAAACTGTACTACGATTGCACCACGTTAGGCAGGTTTTCAGTCAGTCAAAAAACGAAAGAAATCTTGCTTCTGAATTGTTCAATGGCAGTTGTCAGGTCCAGTTGCTGAGGAATATCTATTCGAAAGGACTAAAAAAAATTTTTTGCATGTTGTTCCGTTACGAACTGTAGTTCAATTTCTGCGCCTGTTTTTTATCTCCTTCCGAATGAGATCGTGGTTAGGGTCAGCATGATGTGTCTATGTTTCTGGAAATCCAAATGCACTAGGGCCTCAAACTCATTAAAACGGGCAGACGCAACTGTGAAAAATACACGGACGTTGATTGGAACATTTTCACAATCATAATTAGCTGACCGAGTTTTCCTGTGGTTTATTTGACATGTTTTCATTAGGTGATCGTTCAATTTCAGTTTCTTTCCGAAGCGTTTCGGGCAGAAGCTGCAGCTAACCTCAAGCTTCTGAAACGAATACAATAAGAGTTATGATGTTTACGAGGACAATTCGAGTAAAAACGGTGATTAGTTTTTATTCACAGTTGTGGAATGTGTCCTCAAGATGTCCCTTGATGTCATTAACTGGCTGATAGCCGCAGTAATATTCACACGACCACTCTATTTTTTAAAAGGAATACGGTTCTCTATCAGCGCTCTTAGTTCTGTTTGTTGATATATCCACTGCTAAAGCAACAAAAATGCAAGGTACTTGATGTTCTAATTCATCTGTACCAACCCTAGATGTATCCATTGTACAGTTTATTTGCTGTCTGCACAAGGCTTCTGAATCAGCATAAATTGCAAATTGACACAATTAAGGCTTAAAATTTTGTTGAAAGGTATTCGTTGAACCCTCTGGTGGCATTTTTTTTAATACTGCATCATGTTATCCGCAAAGTTTAAGATGGTCTTAAAAAATTTTTTAGGAGAAGAAACCGAGAATATATCGCTCGCGAAACATAATGATTGATCGGATCAGAAGTAATTTTTTTTTATTTTTTGTTGAAACTTTGTTTTTTTTTCTCATTTTCCGGTTAAAACTGATTGATTGAATCGGAGTTAGAACTCTATTTTATTTTAGGCAGAAACTTTCTTTGGTTAAAAATTACGTTACAATTACAACACATCTACAACACAACAAATACTATTTTCAAAGAAAAATCACCTTACGTGCAAGATCAGAAGAAAGATGATTCGAAATCAATAACTGAGAAGGTTCGGATTAAAAACACTCAAGAAACAGGTGATTTTTTCAATTTATGTGGTTCTTAAAATTTTCAAGCATTCGATCTAGATTATTCAAATATTTTTCTTACACGGTTAATTTAATAGATATGAGATAATTCTTCTCGAGTGGTTTGATCTTCCAGAAAGCAAAATTGTCTATAACACTTTATGAAGATGAAAATATTGAAATGTGATAAACTGTAACGTTATCGGACATAATTGCTAGATAGAGTTCAGAGACCATTTTTTTTTTCAGCGGAAACAATAAAACAGAAACTTTGGTTTCAAGTTTTTCTTTGATTTTGAACTTCTTAGCACTTTCCATTTCTTTCATGAATTAGTTCGAGAGCTTTAATGACAGGCAACAACTGCGAAACAAGAAATAATGATTTGGATGAAACCTATATAACTTAAGTGTTTTTTGATAAGACTTCTCAGAACATTTTAGAACTTTCTAGTACCATGAAAGTATAGTTTTGAGAAAATTCCCCACAAAAAAAACATTTTCAAGAAACATGATTTTTGAATATGCCTTGTTCTCATCATTGGGGGATTTTTAGCTGTTGCTCGCGCAAAAGAAAAGGTTTTTTTCTTTTGTCTTTTATTCGCTCACTTCTCCAAAAACTATAAGTTTTTTTTACATTTTTTTGCTGAAATTTTTTGAGATTCCAATGCTTTTGATTCTCAGAAATGAAAAAAAAAAATCAAAAAATTACGTTCACTTGAGTAAAAGGAGTTTTTGACCGCTTCAATTAAGCTTGAATAAGGTATTGTAATTACTAACCACCTTAAAAAAAGCTCGAAATTAGGCCAATAATCAGTCATTTCAGACGGGTTTCTCTCGATACTGTACAAATTTGAATTTTTAGGTTTCCTTCAAATCACCTCTGAAAGCGTTATAATATGATGGTTATTTGCGGTAGCTTTTTTTGCGATGAAAACTAACGAAAAACTAAAACACACCCAAATACAATTATGTCGAAAAAAAAATACGTAAAAAAAGAGATGAAGTGTCATTTATTAGCTCGTTTTCATGAAACCATTCGTGATTTTTTAATCTGGTTATCTAGTGTTCGGGTAAAATCTGTAAGAAAACAAAACGTTGCAACGTAATCTTATTCTGAAAAATTTTTCCAGCTTAATTAGTTTAACTGACTGTACTTTTTTTTGCGTATTACATCGATTATTTTTGCCGCTCTGCAAAAATCAACCAAAAATTTATTTTTCTGTAAAATGTCAGATTTTTCAGGAGTGCAACATTTTTTCTGAAAAATGTTGCACTCCTTAAGAGCCAGCTTAATTTTCCCATCTATTTTCTCTATCGTCTTGGAAATTTCAAGCTGCTTAGGTTTTTGTTTTGCAAGTGATTTTAATTTTGTCAGAAACGAATCCAGTCAGTCTTTTAGAGGGAATCTGTTTCTCCATCAGCCTTGTACGTTCTGTTTGTTGATATATCCACAACTAAAGCAACAAACGGTGTTTGATGTTGTAATTTAAATGTTCCAACCCTGGATTAATCTAATGTACACTTTACTTGTTTTCTGCTTAGGGAATCTGGTTAAGCATAAAACGAAAATGGAGACAATGAGTTAAATCATTGTTGAATGTCATTCGATCAACACTCCGGTGGCATTTTTATTGATACTGCATCAGGTTCTTCACATTGTTTCAAGTGGTCTTTTAGATTTTTTCTCGGGGAAGAAATCATCAAGTTTTCGCTCGCGTGAAACATAATGATTGATCGGATCAGAAATAGAACTTTTTTTCTTTTATGCAGAAAATTTTTGTTTTGGTTAAAAAATACGTTGCAATTACAACACACCTTTTGAAACACTTGCTTAAATATTCTTTTCAAATCAATCATCTTACGTGAAAGTTCAGAAGAAAGATGAAAAAGGATCTGGCAGCGCTTTAATACGATACTCGATGATTATTTTTGGTAGTTGTTTTTGCGATGAAAACTAAAGAAAAACTAGATTACATCCAAATACAAAGTTGTCGGAACAATATTATTTACAAAAAGAGTTAAACTGTAATTCCTTAGCCCATTTTCCTAAAATTGTTTGTACTTTTTACAACTGATTATCTAGTATTTAGGTAAAATCAGTAAGAAAACGAAATGTAACATTGCAATCTTGTTCTGAAAAGGTTATCCAGCTAAATTAGTTAAACTGACCGATGTTTTTTTCGCGTGTTACATCGATTTTTTTGCCGCTCTGCAAATTTCAAACAAAGTTTCAGTTTTTCTGAAAAAGTTCAAATTTTTTAATAAATTGTTTGCGTTCAGGATTCGAAAACGGTCTCCTTTTTTAAATATAGACTTACCTAAAAACAAATTGTTATGTAGACACATTAAACTCATACTTAAGAACGATATACAATTCTGACCACTTAGATAGCTCTCCGAGACCAAGTCTCTGGCTTTTATTGGTCTTACAATCAGGTCATTTTGTTCAGATTTTGGCTATCAACTGAAGATCAATTACTTTTCCAAAAAAAAAAAACGTGATGCGAACTAAAACTGCTGAGGTTGTGCAAAAATATATGCGTGAAGGCTACAACTTTCAACTTTAAGTTGCACTCCTGAAGGGCCAACCTATTTTTCCTATCTGTTTTCTCTATCTGTCGCGGAAATTTCAAGCTGCTTATATTTTTGTTTTGCAAATGATTTTTTTGCCGAAAAAACTAACCCAGTCGTTTTTGTAGATGGAATCTGTTTCTCTATCAGCATGTAAGTTCCGTCTGTTGATATATCTACATTTATAGCACCAAAAGAGCAACGATTTTTGTGTTATTATTTGATTGTTCCAACCCTGGATTAATCTAATGTACATTTTACTTGTTTTCTGCCTAGGGAATCTGGTTAAGCATAAAACGAAAATGGAGACAATGAGTTAAATCATTGTTGAATGTCATTCGATCAACACTCCGGTGGCATTTTTATTGATACTACATCAGGCTCTCCACAATGTTTCAAGTGGTCTTTTAGATTTGTTCTCGAAGGAAAAACCATGAAATTTTCGCTCGTGTGAAACATAATGATTGATGGGATGATGAGTATAACTTTTTTTATGCAGAAACTTTTTTATTTTAATTTTATAGATATGAGATTGGCATGCTATCAAGATTTTCTAGGTTCACAGTTGTTTGGAATTAACCTTAACCTATTTTTTCCACAAATTAGTGAGATGCAATAATCTGATCGAGAGAATGTATATTCATATATGTTTTTTGTCTTATTGACTCTCAAACATTTTTTATCAAGTTGGAGTAGCTTTAACATCAGATGAATCGGAAAAAAAACACTGTTACAGAGGCCGAATTTTTGTTACCGTATTTTTAAAAACTATTCAATTCAACTAGAAAGAAGTTTAAAGTGGAATGAAAACCATGTGTAGCGCGAAAGAATTGCACAAAACAATTAAACACACTCTCCATCATGGAATCCGTTTTTTCGTAATTATCCGTTATTTTGAAAAGAACTGCTGTCAGTGCAGAGAATTACCAGCCAAAATCACCAGTTGAAAGCCGTTCAGGTCTCACAAGTTGTGAAAAATCGATGTAGTGCAGACTGAAAATTAATGGATAGTTTCACTTTAGAATTGCGAAAGACAACGATTAATTTACTTTTTATTTTTATGTAAAAATCTTGTAAATTTACATTAAATAATTGAATTTATGAAAAAATTAATTGAAAGAAATACTTCTGATGGTTAATTAACATTTTTCTATCGCTTTCTTTTCAAAGAGAACCAAAAACTTGTATTATCACAAATCAGGACGACTAATTTCAGCAAAAAAGGTCTAATAAACTTCTGGAGGAAAAATAAAAAAAAAACTTAACTGATTTGCAATAATACACAATGACGTATCTAGATGCAGCAAAAAATCAACCAATTAGAAACCAGCGTTCCCATTGTTATAATGTAATTTTTAGCTCGGTTGTTGGCTCGGTTGTTAAACGGTAAAAGTAAGATTTTATCTATGGCTCACTTGACTAAATTTTATTCTACTATCTCGCCGGTTCTTAAACCAAGTCGCCTCTCTCTCACCACTTGAAAGCGTTTTTGATATCTCCGCGTCTTTGACGCTTCTCCAGGTATTTGACGTTTCGATGTCTCCACGTCTTTGACGTTCTTGATATCTGCCGGACTCTAAGTCACCATGGGTGTCTCTTCATTTAGCGTATTGAAAACTAAGATATTTCCTCGCCGTGTCCACTCAATCAATGCACCAAAAAATCGTTCTCCCGGAGTTTTTGTCCGAACAGAATAAGTTAAGCGTTGGTTACACTTTGTTCCTGTTGAAAAACCTCCAACGCTAACTTCCATATCTACATGAATTTTAAATCCAACCTTCCCTTGTGACAGTGTGTTGGACTCTAAACACGTGTCATCTTGACTTCGGTTGCCAGCCCTTAATCTTCGCCCGTTAAATAAATCTCATCTCGCCACGACCCAATAGCTGTTCCCTTACTCGCTTTTGTATGTGTTCTCGAAACTCGCGTCCAATGTTTAATTTTGAGTAATTTAAGTCTTCGCTGGTTGTTTGTTATCTTGCAGGAAATCCTCGTTATCTATTTCTTTTTAAGATAATTTACCAGCCGAATTTTCTACAATAAGTCTTTCTAAATTATGTATGGGTTTTAAGTAGAGCCATGCCAGAGCTAAACCAATCCACAGTAGTTCAAATTGGTTTATGTTTTGTCAGGTAGGAAAATGCCCAAAATTCACATAACGACGTGTTTTTGTAGTGAAAAAACAGGACGATAGAAACTTCGATTCATGTCTGTCACCGTCGTCAGATGATACGTTTACACCATGAGTTGACACAGAATACTGATTCCTTTTTAAAAATCGTGAAATTCTAATACAGATCCGTTATATAAAAAATACCATTTAATGGAGGCGGAAAAGTTGCTGATAACATAGTCAAACGAGATTCCAAAAAAAACTATTTATGAGTGACCTGAGTAAAAATCAAAAAATTTTCTGTTTTGATTTAGTTTGAGAAAAGAGCAGACGAGAAACATTTGTTTCAATTTTTCAAACTTGTTTCCAAAGTTAGTCAATTTTTTGAAGTCAAGCTGGTTTTCGCTACAAAATGAAAAGGGGTGAGACAACTATAGAACTATAAAACCTTAACATGATTGGACCTGTAGAACAATTCCGGAACTTTCTGTTTTCAAGGAAAGACTTTCTGTGCGTGTCAAACAAACTTACTAGGCTTGGTGAAAAAAATGGTGGGTTATATCGGCAGATTACTAATTTAAAAATTTAAAAAATCATCCTGCTAAATTCAGCGGATTTTTCGTTTCATCTTAAAATAATAACTTTTTCAAACTGCAAAACATGAGGTTTACAATAAATGACTCGGGTTTATTTTCTAAAAATCTTCGTTCCCACAAATACAAGAAATAATTGCGAAGCTCAGGTTTTTTTTGTGCTCGTTTCATCGACAACTCAGCGGATTTCGTTCCCTGAAACATCACATCTCTCTGTGTCACCTTTGACTTCGGCCTCAAAGAGTAGTTTTTTTTTACGTGTGAGACCTTTCTCAATCTCGGGCTGAAGAAATCTACTGCTCGAACAGATGACTGAAGTTTCTGCCTTATGATGACTGACGTTGTTTCTTATCTTGAATGTTTTGACATTTCCACGAGATTGATGGTTCCTGCTTTTCACTTGTGCCGATGTGAGGGCTGGTCTCTCCAGGTACTGCTTAACCAAACTTTCTGCTCAAGGATCTGCATTATCAGATTAATTGATTGATACCACAAAAAGGTAGTAACAAGTTTGACTTAGCGTCAATGTGAGACAGCATTTAGAAAACACCCGATCAAGTTTTTTTCATTTCACAATTAAATTGAAAATACAAAGAAACTTAAAAAAAAACAAAGATGTTAAGAAATATATGAGGGCTGGTGTTTAAACATGTTATAAAGTTTAATTTTGTAGACATGACTATCGCAACTGCTCAGAATTCTGGGAGAAAAATGGGACTTTTCCTTCTGGGAGATTTTCTTTTCCATAACAATAAAAAAGAAGTCAACTATGCTTTCGGTCTGACATCTAAAAATCCCGCATTTATGGCGGAACCACTGAAGTATACAATAACTACGGTTGATGTCAGTGGAATAAACATGTACAAAAACTTTTCGTACGAAGGACATGGTAATGTTT